>NW_024472251.1:0-1742 GCF_017654505.1 Polyodon spathula | reverse complement strand
GTGTATAGCATTATAGGTGTGTGATATACCAGTACTCGATTGTAGTATTTTTTTTTTTTTGTGGGGGGGGATTAGTGCAATATCTGGAGCATTTATTAACTCAACAAGATTAGCTCAAATGAACAGTATGAATATAAAATGGTGTTTCACATCTGTGGTTTGAAAGCTAGCATTCAATCTATATTCTGGTCAGTCTCCACTGAACCACAAACACCATACATATATACATGAGCTCAGAACACAAACAAAAGCTCTGAAACAGTGTCTGCACAGAAGCAACTCCAGGTACAACACATTAGAAGCAGAAGGTACAGCTAAATGCATTTCAATTGTTCCTCTTTTCAATTCTGGTTTTTTCACCCCCCCAACGGGAGGTGCGGGGGGGGGGGGGGTAGGTATATCTATAGAATGTGTTCATCAAGATTCCACAAACGTTGTTCAAAATTCTGAAATAACTTCCTTTTATTTAAAAGAAAGGAACGTCTGGCTTCTGGTAAACACAAGAAAGTGAATGTTGCAACACAGCTTTGTCAGGCCTAGACGTTGTTTGCAGTGTCCAGAGACAATGATTCTGATGCAATTGTGAACAATGCAAGAGGAAGCGAGGCTGCTGTTACTGTCTGTCCGATAATAATGCTTCTCCATGAAGCCGCACAGCACTTCGACCGCGCCGCCTTACTGGAATACAAGCTCTGTTTATAGATACTGAACACTATGTGTGTTTTAGGTAAGCATTAGTGTGCGCCACACAAGTCACTACCTGCTTGATAAACCGCTGTGATGACAGTTCGAGGTCTCCGAGCTGAAGGGGAGGGCACCTAATGAAGCACAAGGTCTTTTATCTACTGGTAATGACTTCAGCGGAGATATCACATGTTAACCAAACTTATGTTTTTGTCGCAGTTTTAAGTGGTGGTTTAAAAGTACGTTTCAGGATTTTAAAAGGCGTGTTAACTGATAAAAAACTTCAATTCACTGACAAATGTGCCCGACTAGAAGTCTTCCAATGAAGGCTTTTAGTTGAGACATCTGTCACTGAAATGTTCACCTTGGTTATTTTACTATTGAGGGTTTAGCAGTTAATCTGAAGGAACTCAAAGTCACCTTTCCAGGAACAGTGGCTTGCAACTTGGTTCCAGGAAACCGGGAGACCAAGTTTGAGGTAACTTTGCTGTATCAAACCCCAGTTCTCCCCTGGTGTGCCATGCAGTGCCTGAAACCAAGTTCCAAGCCACAAAATGGCTTCATGTTCCACCAGCTTTATAGATGACAGCTCAATTGAAAACAACTACAGACCAGAAAGTAAGACCACTTAGTACAAAGTTTATAATAGAAGGTGTTCAGGACCAAATTAGAAAGGCATATTACATGATTTGAAGTATTTAAGAAAAGGAAACGTATGTATTTTGAGACTCCACACAAGACTTCTCATATTAAAGTTTTACAGGAAAAACAATTCCTGCAAGGCTCCTAAATGAACTGTCCTTTGTGGGAGTTGATCAGCGATTCACATGGCAGTCATGGTGACAGGGCAGAGGAGGAAGGGGGCAGAGCTGGTATGTGTCAAGAGACAGAGTGGAGAGCGCAGCCCACAGGAAATAGGCTGGGTCAGCGCACTGCCTGCAAACCCACACACCACAGGACCTGAATCTGCAAGGACAAGATACAGTGAAACTGACACACAAGAAACAAACATGCCCTTCTGATCAGGAGGGACGATGACTTTGTGTCAAGCCTGGAAT
>NW_024472250.1:0-1117 GCF_017654505.1 Polyodon spathula | reverse complement strand
GACATGTCAGAACCCATGGCTAACTGAAGAAAAACGAACTTGTGTTACTGATGTGTTAGGTATCATCTTAGTAAGGATTACATAAAGCCACAGTGAGTTTAGGCAATTTGTACTTTGTGATGCAGAGTTATTATTATACTACAAAAGGGGGCACAGGATTTGGTTTACATGGAAACCAAGAACACAGTGAGGTCAGAGGCCGGGGAACAATCCTTCCTACTGTACATGTCAACTTCCTGCATCTTTAAATACACATCAGGGTTCTCCCATGGGCTAATGTACAGTGACGGGGTTGGCATGGTCAAGGCAACTGTCTACGCTGTAAACAATTAAGTTGATTAAAACTGTGGATTATGGAAACTTTAAACTTGGTTATAGCCAAACCATGTACCCTTAAATTAACAATGTACCCTTAAATGGTTCTTGCGATACAGCTAAAAACATATAACATACATACTTAAGCATGTACAGACTATTAAAATCAATCATTTAAAATCAACAATGCTTTTATTTTGTGTGCCTCAATTACATATTTATTAAAAATCAGGTAACTCATTGGAGCCTCAAGTTTATATTATATTACTGATGCCGGCGAGTTTTCAGTTGTGTCTCTACATTGCTTTTGAATAATAAAGAGCTCTCAATGCATTGATTATTGTTCATTATTTTCTGTCTGATATTCAATCTGGAACTTGCTGCCTGCACTGACTCCCAGCCAGCCGAGATGTGATCCCCAGCTGGGGATGACAAATATTTTGAGGCAGTCTTTTACAGCCTGAGAATAATGAAACAGGTTGAGCCCTGAGAGGCCTTGATAAGTGGAGCTGGTCGTGGCCACAACTCAAGTCCACACGAGACAGAATCTTGGAATACAGCAGCCTGTAAAACACGTCTTGCCGTCCAGAGTCATTTGAAGCATCGGCGTTGAAATCTGGCAAGGTGAGCCCTTTATAGTTTTAATTAAAAGCTTTGAAGAAGTATTGATGAGGTGTTCAAAGCCTTCTTCATTCTTTTACACGGGAAAAGACCTTCTGAAAAAGCAGCCATTCCATTTGAAACAGAGACAGCGGCTTCAAAGCTCCACTCCAGCTTATCAAAGTTACAGTCAGAAACAAGA
>NW_024472249.1:0-1165 GCF_017654505.1 Polyodon spathula | reverse complement strand
GCAATGCGGTTTAAAAAAAAAAGTAGTATTTTTAAAAACTTGATCCAGCTGACATCCTCTGTTCCACATAACTGGATCATGAAGCTTACAAAGGGCTTTCTGGCCAATAGGAAGCTGCAGAAACCATTACTTTTTAATAGTAGTGCCAGTGCAGTTGAGGCAACGCCAGCATAAGCCTATTATACAGTGAGAACAAGGACCAGTGTTACTGAAAGTAGGACTGAGGGTCCAAGCCAAGGAGTGAAGTAGAACTAGAACACCACCACTGCCAGGACACCAGCAGAATTGAGAGAGGCCACCCTCCTGCTAGCAGAGAGATATAGCACTATCTTCACTTCTTCAATGCATTTTACAGGCTTAAAATTAGCACCTGATGTTCAGCAGGAACAGTAATACAACGTGTAGAGGAAGGCTGCGTTAGAGGCAATTACTCCCATTTAAAATGGTGCATTCTATTTCAGTTCATCTTTTTATAGTGTCACTATACAATGTGGTTTATTCAAACATTGGCCCATTGTTAATATATTTTAAATAGGGGGAAATACCCTGAACTCTGTCAGCACTAAGTAGCTTTGCAAAAATAACCATTATAAACCTACAGAATCTTCTATTGCAGTACAAGCAAAAATATGAGGGCAAACCTAAGAATGGGAAGAGTTGACTGTCCTGCTGTTTAGAGTAGTTTCAAAGACTGCACAAGCGCTTTGCTGTTTTGAGTCTCTAAGAGCAAAGACAATAACCGATGCACACGCCAGCCTGGGGAGTCAGTGGAGACGAGAGCCTTAATCAAAAGTAAACAGGCTTGAGATCAGCAGGATGTGGGGTGGACACACAGGTGCACAGTTATCCCAGCTGTCACACTGCCAACACCTCGGACACGGGGAGTAACAAAAATGTCTTTTAAAGAGTTAAAAAGCTCCTCGTGTCGCAGATGGAGAACCAGCAGGAGGTTTGGTGTCCAACAAGGGAAGGATAGGAGACAAGGTCGTTGGGGAAGACTCTGTCTTGGAGTGACGGTATTGACAGAGACAGGGATACAGTGTAGAAATAACCACACTGTTTAAATCAGGGAAAGCTGTTTTGAAGGTGAAAGGCAAGCAAAAAGAAGCGCTTAGAGAACAGATATAGCACGGAGGAGTGTGTGTGGTGGGGGGGGAATCAAAAT
>NW_024472248.1:0-2000 GCF_017654505.1 Polyodon spathula | reverse complement strand
GAACACCTCCTGTGGGACTTTGATTCTAGCTGGTTCTTACAAACGCAGAAGAGAGAAGGTGGCATACAATCCGTTACAGAATTAATTTGGTCCGGTAATTAAATCAAGAGAAGTGAAACCTTGATAACAAAAAAAACACAAAAAAACCCCCCAGTTTTATCAGTAACCGTGACTGTCCAAATTAAACCTGTATTAACAGATTAATTAACATTAAAAAAATAATAATAATTAAAAATTAAATGCCGAAGCGCATGGCTGTTAGACACTTCAGCTTTAAAAATGAGACTGGCAGAAGATCCAAAATTGCGTGGAACTGCTGAATCTCTCACCATGATGAGGCCGGTGGTGATGGGCTCCGAGCAGCCATGGCACAGCTCCCCAAACCTGGCCCAGTAGTCCTTCTTGCAGAACAGCCGCCCCTCCTTCTCATAGTACCAGTGGGAGAGAGAGGCGTTGCAGTCACAGCACCTGCAAGCAGAAAACAATTCACTGAGAGGACATCTACAAGGGGCTAGGGGCCACATTTTCAAAGAATTTAATGGACTTCTATTTTTTTTTTTTTTGGAAAGAGTAAAACACCAGTCAAATATTACAAAACTAGAACCAAACAACTATGTTTACTTATTTCAAGCCCTCTTAAGCACTCTCAAGGTGTTTTGTGTTTCATTTTGAAACAGTTACATGATTTTTTTTCACAAAAATAGGTGTTAAAGACCGGAGGAAACGCTTTGAAAATAAGGCCCACATGGAAGAACAGTACATTTGTTTTTGTTCAAAACAAACATTGCTTAAAAAGACCACTATCTAAATAAAGAACACAAAACAGATATCATACCAAAAGTACTGAACTATCACTATTTCCATATTTAAGCGATGTCTCTTTGCGATTAACTATCTGCATATGGTGTCATTTGAGCTGTGGTCTTACTACGCAGGCAGCACAATTTCAGCTGTCACATAAAATGTCAAAGGTGGGTTCCTGTGGGCAAACTGCAGTGGTCATTACTGTAAATCTTACCAAGGCTACCATGTAAATGTGGCACAAGCTCATTTCAATTATCTGCGTGGTTGTGAAATGTTCCTAAGCACTGCATTGTGGGTTTAATGAAATTCTGCAGCCCAGCATGGTAGGTGATAATTAAGAAAGGCTGTGGAACTGTCCCATAATATTACAGTGATGGATCCCAGATCACATGGCTAGGTAACCCATTCCAGATCACATGGCTAGGTAACCCATCCCAGATCACATGGCTAGGTAACCCATCCCAGATCACATGGCTAGGTAACCCATTCCAGATCACATGGCTAGGTAACCCATTCCAGATCACATGGCTAGGTAACCCATCCCAGATCACATGGCTAGGTAACCCATCCCAGATCACATGGCTAGGTAACCCATTCCAGATCACATGGCTAGGTAACCCATCCCAGATCACATGGCTAGGTAACCCATCCCAGATCACATGGCTAGGTAACCCATCCCAGATCACATGGCTAGGTAACCCATCCCAGATCACATGGCTAGGTAACCCATCCCAGATCACATGGCTAGGTAACCCATCCCAGATCACATGGCTAGGTAACCCATTCCAGACCACATGGCTAGGTAAGCCATTCCACTCCCTAACCCCATTCTATGTAAATAAGTCACCTGAAACCTTGGCTAGGGTTAATTTTGTCAACTTTTTTTTGGTGAAGATTTATCATTTAATTCTTCTATGTTCTAGGCTAAATAAATTCAAATACAATTTAGTAGTGATTTATTTTGCTAATTTTATTGAAAACAAACTACTTCAAGTGTTTTTTCTTCTCTTTGTTTTTTTGTATGAGACTGGTCAGAGGATTGAGGCGAACAGGAGGCGTCAAGATAGAGCCGTTAGAACACAACCGTCTGTGTGCGTGCACCTAGAACAAAAACCAAACCGTACAAGAACTGCAGGCTGATTTCATTTCCCAAAGCAACATCCTCTTCTAGAACCAAACAGACTTGTTGCCTTACC
>NW_024472247.1:0-25000 GCF_017654505.1 Polyodon spathula | reverse complement strand
ACAACAAAGTATCAGAAACAGCCCAAAGCTAGAGAAAGCAGAATTCTAATTACTCCACTGCAGCTTCACCCATCTCTGGCTAAAGAAGCCAAGAACGCCTCCACATACCAGAGACACCAGGGTCTGAAAAACCATCAGCACATAACCTTGGAAAGGAGAGCTAAATGAATTGATTATCAGATCTGTTACACAATCGAATCCATTATATATCTAATATTCGGATAATTACAACATCCAAACAAGGGCACTGGAACTAGGGGTGCGCTAGCACCCCCTGGCTTTCCATGGATTCCATCATATACAGGGGTCACAGTTTTGTTCAATGGCTTTCAGCACCCCCACTTTAAAAACTGTTCCAGTGCCACTGCATCCAAACTAACCAGCAGCTATTCTTTAAAGCTATCTGTTCAACCAAGGCTGGACCAATTCTACTGGTTCATTTAATTGGCTCACTTGGGGGGAAAATGCAGATCCATTGGTATTGTGGAAATAATGGGGGGTTGACATGTCAAGGACACTGAATGAAAGCAAGGGGGGGTGGGGGTTAACTGTGGCACGCTTTCCAAATCCTTTGAACAGAGAACTTACTAGACCATAACTCCATGTGACACTGGAATCGGACACCTTGCAGCCATAAGACAGTACAGTGAGCATGTGACTCCTTGTCCTTTAGTGTGTGAAGAGCTTTGGGGATACTGGACCACTTAGCAACACTACGCATGCACACAGGGGACACTGATCCGAATAATGATTTAGATAAATAAAAAGGGGAAGCAAGCCCAGATAACGACCACCACTAGCATATTGTAATGTATGAAGGATTATGTTGTTCTGCACATGAAGACTTGATGCAATCTGGATTTCATTCTATAACAATTACTACAACAAAACCGAAACTTGCACATATTTTGCAGTTACCTTACAGGAGATCTCACTGTAGTTTTTTTGGTTGTAATCCAGATATGTTTCTCTCACACTTGCAGATCAACCACACAAGAGACAGCTGGATAGGAGTCATTTTTATAGAACATTCTATGTTAAAGACAAGGCAGGCTTTTATTTCCTCACACACAAAACAAAACCAGACCCAGTTCAGGCAATACAAACTGCGACGTGCCACACACAGGCTCCAATGATCTAATTTGAAGCACCCAGAGGAAGCGTCTGGCACAGCCATGATCTGTATCATTAAGAACCTCTGTGATTTGAGAACTGGGAGGTACCACCCCTACTGTTCTTTTCCTCGTGCAGCAATGATCATGGATGGCCAACTAAGAATATACCCTGCGAGCGCTCCGAAAAACGCTCTCAAACACAGCTCTGCAAAGCTGTGTGTAAGCAATGCTTTATATTCTACTGTAGACCTTGGGATTTCCCAGGAAAGCTACCCTGCACAAACTGCAATTTCTGGTAATCAGGGAAAACCCCAGAAAAACTTAGAAAATGCCCATGGGATACCCCAAGAATAGCAGTACACTTGTCTTGAAGAAAACCTACAGTACATGAACTAATGCACATGGTCATGACACATTGCAATGGATTACTGTACCATAGTGATAAAGTACCACCGGTATTTCAAAATACATACTGCATATAGAAATGCTGCACTGTGGTACCACTCTACCAATGGTGTTTCCCTCTTCTCTTGTGCCACAGAAAATCTTTTTGTAACTATTGTAGTGCAAGTCTTGGAAATGGTAATTGCTCCTCCAGCTTTGAATGGTTGTTGTAAAACAACATCTGCAGTTTAGACTAAGGAAAAACAAAAATCGCCTAAGGGACTGGACTAGGACAGCACACATCCTCCTCCGGGGTTACCCAAGCATCTTTACACTGTAACGAAGCAGGGCTTTAAGATCTTAAGACACAAACAATAAACACAAAAGACAAAGACAATAAACCAACATACTCTGTGTTAAAGTTCTACTGAGTCTGAAATATATATATTCAGTAAAGAGAAACATCTGTATCAGGAATTAGTGTGCAAACTTGTTGATTCCCAAGTCTGGTATGAGACTGTAGAGGGAGAAAGGATCAGGATACGACGTCAGCTTCTCAAACAGTGCGGTGTCCACCATGCACTCAAACATCCTCCGTTATCTATACAGGCCATTGCTCCCCCTTCCCAGAACCACACAGACAAAAAAACAGCTGCACAGGAACTAGAGAACCTGACCATGCTTATTAAAACACTCTGTATCTGTGTTTCCATGGACCACGCTTTAATCAGACCCACGAAATCCATTTTATTCCGAATGAACTGCATTCTCAAAAAGGCGTTTACTCCAATTCCTCATTAGCACAATTGTTTTTTCATAAAGGAGAAAAGCACCCAATAAAAGTAACCAAACCAGAAATACAGTAAAACTTATTTCAGGGGCTTTCATTGAAGTTGCTTCCTCTTCATTTCATACATTTTAAATTGGCGATTCTTCCATTCCCAAAAGAATTTGCGCTGACGACGATTTGGAGTCGACAGCTTTGAGAATTCAGCCCATGAAGTGGACTGGCCCCAGAAACACTGAGATGCTGCATTTGATTAAATGATAAACTTTTTGGAGCAAGAGAGCAAAATATGCAATACTTGATTTGTGCAGCAAATGAAAAAAAAAAATAGCTCAGAAAGTTAAAACTTCCAATTTGTTTTGTTCTGGCTTCTCACTGTAGAATTCTAATACAATGGCAATGGTGTATTGATATAGTTAATATGTAGTGAATTAATGTAAACGACTGTCTAGTCTGCTGGAGGGGGTGGGGTCTGAAGCACTGAATAATAACCCACTGTTTTCCTGGGCGCTTGAGCTCAAAACCTATAGTAAAATGTCTCGGGCAAAAGGGAGAAGTTCGAGGTCCACCTTCTTAGTTTTCAATCAGCACTGGACTATATGTATAAAAAAGGGCAAGATAAGATGAAGTAGATACCCCTACAAGGTGAGTCAGCTCCGACCCAGACTCTCCAATTCACCTCGACCCCAATCCACTCAGACAGAGTGCATCAGACCAGATTCCTGTCTCCCTCGCCAGCCTTTCAATGCTCCAGTCCTTTTAAAATGATCAGCTGTTAAGAGCAATCCGATCAGGTCTATAATGACTAAACCCTTTTTATAATAAACCTGGTCCCTAGCAACACGATGGGTCAGTCATTTCCATGACATTCGTTATATTATTTAAAATGGGTGCCTTCAACTGGATAAAATAGGATTCTCCCTGGCGCTTTGCATAAAGACATGAATGCACCAAAGAGACTTGCATGCACTATTAGATGTCTGATTTTAATAACCTTGGCACATTATTGAAAGCCCTGCATTTTTATTCTGACAGGACTGGGGATCGCACTTCCTGTGAAGCCACAGCCGTGAACACGTGGCTTGCATGTGGCAGCGTTTCCGACCCCTGGGACCGGACACTTAAACAGGGGAGTTCACTTCCTTATCAGAAACAATCTGAGCTACTGGTTACAACCAAGAGCCTACCCTCTTGACAAAGAAACAACACACCTGCAAAGGAACAAACTGTACTTTCCACGCAGGGGGGCAGGAATATTTCTTCATGTGTTTACATCCCTGCAAGACTCCTTGTGAAACACAGGCACACGGTCACAAACCTCCGGGCCACACATAACCAAGGAATAAGCCTGTGCAGCTTTCAAATGTGTCCTGACAACTACAGGTGAGAGAATTACAAGGAAAGGGCCTGCGCCACCATGCAACTAAAATCAGCTATAAAATGTTGTTCACAAGGCAATTATCACAGAATGAAAGGCTGGGATGCCTTGTGCATTTTTTAAGCAGATTGTGGCTTCCAGTTGGCAGGTGTTCACCTGCAGTACAGTGACCTCTTTTCCTTACAGTCCCAGCGCTGTGTAAAGGTTCAGATCAGTTCACCTAGCAGGCACTGCACATTCACGTGAGCATGCAGCAATCTCACCTGGCTGCTGTTGTGTTCTATATAGAAGTCTTTCCTTTGCCTCACACATGTGCCAGCTCTCTGATGCCATCACTGACTGAACAGGGGTCTGGCAGCTCAACTGCTTCTTTCAGTCATTTTTACGTCAATTAGCAGAATGCTGACGAGTGAATTCCCTCTATATAAAATCACAGATGGGCTCCCCTGAACCTGCTTATTATCCCTGTTACTGACCAGTCAACACAGACAGTGTCTCAGACTGCCACGGCACTTCATGTGGTCTGCTATGTAGCCACTGTATCAATGCCAGGCGCCATCTGCTGTGCGTCTGCAACATTTCCTAATGTATTTCAGCCATGTTACAATTAGCAAAAGGGGTGCTGGAACACAAGAAGAGAGTAGGGATATAATGATCTCTGACTGCCTGAAACCTCATCTATAAAACCAACAGTACAGAATGGAATACATGCACAGGAATCTTTTACAAAAATCTATATTTTTTCACTATGTTTTTTTATTATTATTATTTACTACCAGTTTCGTTTACTGCAATACTTTAATATGAGCAAACATTTGGAAATTACATCTCTTCTGAAATCTCCTATATCCAGTAAAGCATCAGTGGGATTTCCTATTAAGTGTTACAGAAACTGCAGTACCGGACGCTGTACGCGGGGGCAAATAACTTGGAACAGGCTCCTGGCTTATGAATGGCATCTCACAGGAAACTGGCACAGCCCCCAGGGTTTCTAGTAGCGCAGAATCCATTGTGTGCGAGTGTGCGCGTGTGCGCGCCCTCTGCCAGCACACTCAAATAAATCATCTGCCCTCTAGCACGCAGTGAATTAAAATGAGGGGTGATGTCATTCCTCTGCAGAGAGAAACATTACTTCATCTTTTGCATGTCCCCTCTGATTGGTCCGTCTGAATCCACCCAGGGAACAGAACCCCAATCAGGGAGGAGCAACCAACGCTGCTTCAGCAGATTTAACCCTTGAAAATGCCCTGCTGTGCACTGTGCAGTTTTTTAATGGGCTGCTTTGAGGAAAACTGTTATGAGGTGCATGCAGAAATGAATGAATGTGTGCAATTGTGATTAAACTTTCCAAGCACCTTTATTACAAATTACTGAGTGTATCATAACACCAGGGTATGTTCGTCATACTGTTTGTCTTTATGTCGCACATTTAGAGAACCGCTCATTCAACTTTGATTGGTCTGGACATCCTTTAGCACAATCTACTGAAAGTATTAGAGGGGTGGAGGGCACCTGTCCATCTGTATGTCAATCTTACACTTTTACAGGAGCATAAACTGGATGGTAATGGTGCTCTGCTTTTTCATGTTATTGATGGCCCCAGTTGTGAAATGTTGAGCTGTGGTTTCCTGAAGAAAGCACTCTTTTCAATACAAAACAAACACGACTGTGGTTTTTTCGCCAAACGGTAACCACGCCTATTGAAACGTAGGCTCTGTCCCGCACAATGCATATAAACACAGATACAGGAAAGAAGAAATGCTGACGTGATGCAGCTACTTGATGAGAGCTGCAAACTGAATCACATTTACAATGCACGGTCTTTCTAGGTTTGTTGCACAGTTTGGGGAACAGAGAGAAAAACAGGCTCTAAATTGCTATAGGAAGGTGGCATTGTTGTTACTGTAGGATTTGAAATATATGTTAATGTGTAAGTGTATGCTGGGTTGAAATAGCATAACACACACCATTACCAGGTATACAGGGGAGGAGGCATCTAAAACAGACCTTAAAAGTACAACTACAGCAAGTAGAAATGTTCCAGCACTCCCACACAGTCCAGGAACAGATGGGAAGTTAACAGGGAGAGGCTGTTTGGAAGTGAATGCATGCCAAAAAAAAAGCCTCTGCAGCCTATTTCGCCACCCCACAAATCAAAATGTTTGAGTGTTTGGTGGCGAAGCACAATACAATGCCTCTTGAATTAATGTTAAGGGTTTGGATTGGATTTCATTTGTGTTGAGCAGCAGCACTCATGAATTGAATTCTCTCCCCAGAAGGTAAGGACACTCCCCCCACGTCAGATACATCCAAAATTCAATTTCGCCAACAGTTTGGGAAGCAAAACAGAAAACAATCCGAAAAATGGTGATTTTTTAAAATCGAACGTGCATCATATTTTTCCCCATTTGCTTTTTAAAAGGGACCTTTTGTAAACATGGGACATGATTAAAAGCTTTTACGATTTAAAAAAAAAGAAGCAAGTCTGTATGCAGCACAGTGGAAAGAAAACAAAAGCAGTACATAGGCAGGACACCCCTTAACTGAAGTGGCGATGAAAGAGCTTGTGACTGAAAGCATTCGCATTCCTGTGCCTTCCTAGTCAGGCAGTCCCATCACACTGGCAAGGGAGGGGGATGCAAACAGACCGGTCTCCAAGGTTCTGGGCTGGGGTATGACAACATTATGGAAAAACTCACTTCAGGCCAAACCCCAATTCTTCAGTGGTCCAGCCACAGCTTGCTTATTCCTCAGAAGGAGGCTACATATATAGAAGGGTCACAACCTCACTGCACAGATCAGTCATGAATGCCATGTTAACTGCATTATCTCATGCACACTAATCAGGCTACAGAGCATCTGAAATGATGCAGGCACAATTTTAAATCCTTTTCAATCCCTCCCATGTGCCGTGCATTATATTAGCAGGGTCTATGAAAGCTTAAAAGCTGCTGTGTCCAAGAATTAGGCTCAATTTCAAACCAAACTTCTATATAATTCACCGATGTCTGTTTGCTGTGCATTTTTCTATGGATTAGTCAAGATGCCTTAAACCGAATAAATGCTGTTCATTAGTTGCTAGCTCTGCTGTACACCAATACAGCCGCTGCACTGTCCACCCTGCAGCTCTAACATTTTGCTCCTTTTGAATTTTTTTTGGAAACCGCTACAATATATATAAAAATATATATAAATAAAATCTATGACAGGAGGGCGAACGGTCTGAACTGCAGACTATGAAGATCTGTATGGAAACAGAACTTCAAATAAGAATAAATTGATTGCAGATGCTTACATGTTTAGTTCAAGTTTCCATTTACCAAAGACTGTCTTGTCTGTAAGCAGAATTCTCCTTCAAAACCTGCCCAGGGGGCTGGAAGACATTGCAACGGCTTAATAAAAAGCAGACTACTGGTAATGTCCTGTTTGAGTAACATCAGTTTACAAGCCTAGACTGATTTTAAATCCACAGAGACGTAGCCACTGACAGCATGCTTATATTC
The DNA here is from genome assembly GCF_017654505.1 of Polyodon spathula. Classification (NCBI taxonomy): domain Eukaryota; kingdom Metazoa; phylum Chordata; class Actinopteri; order Acipenseriformes; family Polyodontidae; genus Polyodon; species Polyodon spathula. The sequence continues at coordinate 17,833 of NW_024472247.1, read as the reverse complement.
AGACCACAATCACCAGTGCATCGGTCATTCCCTCCCCTCCCCTCTGTAACTGATGTTTCAGAGAGCTCTGTACATCGGAAAATGAGCAAAAATTGTCTTGCAGAAATAATGGACATAATGTGGACAGACACAATTGTTTGTACTGTTGATTGACGGGTGAGCTACATGAAAACCAATCAACCTGTCAATCTTCTTTTGCCGATTAATTTGTTATGTAAATAGCATTCCTGACATTTCTCCATGCTGCATTATTTAATAGCTGCACTTCCCGTGTTGTCAGTTCCAATTACGGAAGGCAAGACCAACAGACTTTGATGAAGGGCTGATAATAGGTGCTTGGTTGGTAGGTGCTTCTGAATCTGAGCATGTATAACTTACAAATGTTTCAGGTGCAAAAGTGTTCAAATTGATGGCTTGGGCCATTCTGAAGACCAGAGCCCACTTCAATCTGCCACATTAATGTAGTCTGGGGAAACGAATGTGCTCATGGTTGCATTGCACCCTAGTCACAGTGTTATGGTAGGCGTTCGTACTGAACCACTTCCACAAATAACAATGTAATGCAGAACTATAAACTGCAACTTGCTGTGGCCACTTAAGTGTAAAAACAGTCTCGTAACAACAGTATTGTTAAAACCAAAATAACAAAAAAAACACAACATAAACCCACAATTTGCAACACAGTAGCTTATTTTACTCTATTCAATATTTTGCAAAACTATCCCCTTTCAATAATTCTACAGATAATACTTTGCTGCGTGATTCGTCTCAATTAAATCAAAGGAAAATACGTTTAGTTTTTTTTACTTTTGCATTTAGTTTTTGTTGCAGTACTGTATGTTAAATTTGATTGCAAACAGTTACGTCCCCCCCCCTCCCCCCCGAGAACTGAAACATACATTGCTTCAATTTTCTGCTTTACAGTAACTAGAGGCTCTCCAAAAATACAATTGCATACTGTACCGCATAATGTGTGACCCAGGTGTGAAATCTGAATAAGCAAACAAGGAGTTATAAACACCTGCATTAAGCAATTGTTTCACACCCTGAGTTACGGTTGACCGAGCCTCAGCCAAGACTAAAGTTGAATCACGAATACTACTACTATGCTGTTTTTTTTTTTTTCATTTTCCTTCCTCAATTGTTGTTGAAAACAGATGGTACTTTCTTAACTTACATTTTCCCCTTTGTCTGATTTCTGTACCGCTGATCCCTTCTTGACATGTTTCTTTACACAGCAGCATGCCACTTCAGGAAACTGTCTCGTCTGCCAATTCCTACAACAGCAGAGACTTTCCTAAGCAACAGTAAATGAAACCTGCAGGCCGTGTGCTGTATCTTCTTAGGTTTAACTTGAGACAAACCACTGGGAACATTTTTTTCGACACTATTTCCTGTGAGAGCGTCACGGCTTCCTTGACTGGAAGAAATGGCTGTTTTTCTTGCAACATCAATCATTCATTCCCCCCGCCCCCACACCCAGGGGCACAATCCTACTCCCATTTGAAAAACGCATCATTTTAGGAGGCAAACAGGGAGGAAATTATTTAGTGCTGCTATTGTTGGAGTGTAGAAGATATTAACAACATACATGTGAAACCAACTATTTCACATTGTAACACTTCACATTAGAAGAGTACATATGGACCTTGTTATTTTATTGTGTTACACGTTCCCAACGTGTTGCTACAGCTGTTTATGTAAGGTGTGTGTATTGTTTTAATTATTTTTGTTTTTACATTTTGACCACTTTTTTAAACTTTTAAATGGCATTCCCTGCCTCAAGATGGCTTCACATGTACCCGCATGGACCGCTCAGAACTACATTTCCCATCATCCTCCTGCTCACATACGTAACAGACAGATTTACCAGTGAGCATTTCTTGAAATTATCAACAAAAATGCATAAATATTTTACTTTATATATACTGTCAAACAGTCATGTGCTAGCAAGCCACAGAACCTCAATGAGCACATTGCAGGAAGTATTGAAAGTCCTGCCCTTTGAAAAAAGGGAACAGATCCTGTTGCTACTAGTTTTGTTTTTTAAGTAGAGGTTAGCGAAGGGTTATAATTGTTAGACAGAGACTCTTTCTTTTTTATCCTAGCTGGCTAGCTTTTGCTGAATTAGGGGACCACCGTGCAAAAGTGAGGCTCAATGACAAACATGACTGGAGGCATGGAAGTGTATATGAACTTGAGGGTTGATCCCATAAACTTCTCAGGAGAAGCAGACTGCTCCACTTGCACACAGTCCTGTACGACATGTGGCTCACCACGAGCGAATCCACTGTTACAGAAGCCGTTAGGGAACTGAAGCATTCAAATTCAGTCACATGGAGGGTAAGGAAAACCGACAGTCAGAAATAGTCAAAGTTTTCTCATTAGAATACAGTACATGAAGTACATTTAAACTGCAGCAGAAACAGCAGCACTGCACATGTTAGACTATGCAGTGGTAGATGCCACTTCTGGATAACAGACTGCCTGAATCATCACATGCTGTGGAATGCAGTGACACACTGTGTCCATTTCCTGCTGCTCACACCTCATCACAAGGACACACTGTTCACTGAGTGGAAACACACGAGGAAATTACTAAGACACAGTGTGTTGCCATGGCACTGCAATGGACTGCCATTCCCTACATTGCAATACCCATGTGATTAAAAGGCTGTTTGTGGAACTTCCAATCGCTGCGTCTCCCACGACTCACATGGTTATGCTTTACTGCTTGAAAAATATAAAATACACGCTCTTTCCTTTTTTTATAGATAAGACCTAATAAAACTACAGCAAGTCAAAGCTTTCATCGAATATTTTTTTTTTAAAGTAAATTACTGTATTTGGTTTCAGTCATTTAAGAAACTGCTGAGAAACACACGCTGAATTCCCCCAAGTTCAGCCAAAGCCCGGAACCATGAAGGGGCAAAGCTTAAAATAGAAACGGCTCAGCCTGCTTCCTTCCCACAGATCTGGTTGAAAATTCCCACACTTTGCAAACTCAGCTTTGACTTAATGCAACAACGACACAGAAGACACTTTTAAAAGAATTGAAAGTGTAAGCTTAGGAAACAGACACACAGTTAAAAACTCATCGTACTGTGGATCCCAGTTCATAAGACACGTACGTATTCTGCAGCACATAATGTCTTCCAGGATTACAGCTGCAGTGAGTTTCAGTCATGACGGGCAAGACAGTTGATCTTATAGACTTTCAAAGAGGGCTGAGATTAAGCAATAATTTGGCAGGTGCTTTTCTATCCATCTCCTTCGTGGCATTTCTCATATATTTTCCCTCCCCACCCCTCCCAACAGATCATTAATCAAATAGGTTCGTTAATTTTGGGGGAAAGGGTGTGATTAATGACAGAGGGAGCTTTCCCTATAGAGGACACAGTGTCTATCACCACCCTCCTACCTAAAAGCACTCCTAATACTCAAAGCTGCAAGGAATCCCTGCAAGGAAAGCCTCTTAACCAGGCTTCCCAAGCTGTAATTGAAGAATGTTAACAACCCTTTTATGCTGTACAGAGTTACCGTACAAGTCACTAATACCCTGACAGCTTGCTTTATACAGTAATTAGAAAGAGATAAAACAGCAAGACGAAAGCCTGATACTGTATCTAATGGCATCAATAACTCCTTGATAATCCCAAACCATAAACAAGCCCAGATAAAAACATGATCTGATCGTTCTGTTTCGATATCAACATCTATTCCTCAAAGAGGGACAGCTGGTAGCAGCTGTCCTAATATCAGGATTATACCGCTGAACGGGTGGAATATGAGGGATTATACTGCTGTATGGGTGGAATATGAGGATTATGCCGCTGTACAGTCAGTGGCTCCCATTGAATTGCTCTCTGGTGCTAGCTGATTTCTGCATTGGTAGGAGAATGAAACAGTTGTGAGTTTCCCCATGAAGCTAACTGCGGTTGGCACTCACTCAGTCCTGTGTTCTTTTCACCCATGGGATCAAAGCCAAACATCATTGAAACGTATTTAACCAATTGTAGCACGTGCGGCGTATTGAGGGTCTGCTCTCTGATTTGTTCTTTTAACACGACTCCAGTACTAAGAAAAGTAAACAATTCTGTGGCACATTTTGTCTAGTTTAGTCAGTCCAAAACGTTTGGTCACAGAATTGTATCGACAGAGCATCAGTCGAAATGAGTCAAGAAAAAGTGCTCTTGAAAATATGTATCACTATTGGAATCTACCCCTTTTCTAAATTAGGTGAACCTGTTCCTGGCATAATCCCTCATGTTTTCTCACATTTCCAAAGCAGATCAAACACTGCGATGATCACTAATACTGGAAAGGAGAGGGAGAGAACGGCAGCTCCACATTACTGCATCAGCCACTTGGTTGGTTTGAACCCCACTCAAATCAGCAATGCAGGTGGGTGACACAGTAACAATCCAACTAGTCTGCAACCAAGTCTCAAGAGCCATGTATAGCAGGAAATGAACACTGTATTCATGCAGACAATATAACAAGCTTGATTAAATGCCCAAATAAACGATTTCAGGGGGCCACTTGCCCACTTTTACAGGGACAGTTCAACTCACTATAGATGAGGCACGTTAGACAGGTACTTTAATTCAGGTTTGACTAAATTACAGCTGCAGCACCGACCAGGACACATTAACACAGCTTCAAAGGAATCTCATTTCCAATGCACTCTGCCTCAACTGTCATTATAGAAATCACAAAGAGAGAGAGCAAAGTCATCATTACGTCTAATGGCATACTGTACCATCATTTACTTTCCTTCTAAATAACAGGCTGTCATGTTAAGCTCTACGCCGAGAGACACAACAGGCTTCTCTCCTCAATGTGGGGCTGAAGCAAGAATCGTGACTCCGTTCTCCTCGTCTAACGTCAGACTGGCACCAGAGCGCGTCTGCATGCTCCCCCCAGTACCACAGACTCCTCTGTACCAGCAGCGCGGTAAAGACACAGTATACCAGAGTCTATTCAACTGATAGAAATAGCAGTGGAGGATCTAAATACCACTACTGTTTAGATTAATAAAATAAGGTTACGAACAGGCTTGGGGTCCATTTTTTTGTAGTTCCAATTCAGTAGTAGTCCCCCTCCGTCCCCCCTCCTCCTCAAGCCTGGTTATGACACATCCAACATCTCTCACAGGAATGGATCTATATTACCAGGGGAGTTAACTTCCTGCAGAGAGGTCTGAAAGAAAAAACCCTTTGGATATAAGCTCGTGTTTCAGTAATTACCATCACTTCCTAGAACAATTGCCTATACAAGAGAAGGAGACCAGGTCCTCACACTTTGGTTATCCTTCCCAGTAACAGATCTCTGCTTTCCTAACACTTTCCTTTCCAATGCGATTGCAGCTAGGGTTAAGTTTCCTGGCTTGACCGCCAAGTCCTGGTCCTTGTAAATCTCCAGTTTCAGTTTCCCTCTTGTGTATACTGTAGACTCCACATAGTGCATTAAGCACCCCGGGTCAAAGCCTTTTTTATTCCATCAGCCTGGCAAGCCGGTCACTTTGAATGCACATTCCAGGCAGCCGTATGCAAATCTACAGGTGCAGCACTATACTAAGAAAAGGCAACCACACGTAGATATGAAGATTTGCTTTTTATAGGTTTCCAGAAGCAAAAGGAACAATAGCCAGGGTAAATAAAGCACGTTTATCTGGCTTGCTGGGAATTGAAATCCGTTTCCCTCTGTGCTTTGGTGAGCCCTGGAATAGACCCCTCTCAATCTGGAATGCTCCCGTCTGAGCGAGATTTGAGAATATAAGGAGGCTAAACTGTAGGGTGACATGACAAAACCAGAAGCAATTGTTCTAAAGAGAGCTATCATATGAAATATCATATGAAGCTACATTATTTATTTACATTAACGTTCATGGAATAGACTTAATAAATATAAAATAGTAAAAACTAGACTATAAAACTACTGACAGCTCTGATTTCCATGTCATTTGTCATTGACTGTACAGAATAGTTTACCAGGTGGTGTTGCAACAGAGTTGGGATCCTTGCAAAGACCAAAACAGTCTGTTTTAGTTCCCAACATATCAGTCATTTCTTCTGAAAGCCCTCCTCCACCTCTAATTGCAGGAAGGATTTCATTTCTCTGTACAGAGCTCTTGTCGTATTGGGGATTGAAATGTACTTCTCATAGTGAGGTGTGTGTGTGTGTGGATAACAGCCACTGAATGAAGGGATTCGTTTGTTTCACCTCCAAATCTGCTACAGCCTGTCACAGAAGATCTCCAGCCAGTTCCAAAGATAGCTCGCACATTTCACTGTAAAATGAGGCACGCCGTTTTAAGGCTGACTGACAGGAAGTTCTGATCTTTTGGCACCCTGCCAATGTGAAACCATGGGCGACGGAGTGGATTGAATGCAGTGCGATTTAGGAAAACATACACTGCTGGTTGAATGAGGTTCGCCCATTAACCTTGCAGCTACAGTCACGACAATAGAACATATGATAGGATGGGATGGAAAGATACGTTTAGGGACAGAAACACAGTGGGGTCTAGCGGAGTGATCCAAACACAGTGGGGTCTAGCGGAGTGATCCAAACACAGTGGGGTCTAGCGGAGTGATCCAAACACAGTGGGGTCTAGCGGAGTGATCCAAACACAGTGGGGTCTAGCGGAGTGATCCAAACACAGTGGGGTCTAGCGGAGTGATCCAAACACAGTGGGGTCTAGCGGAGTGATCCAAACACAGTGGGGTCTAGCGGAGTGATCCAAACACAGTGGGGTCTAGCGGAGTGATCCAAACACAGTGGGGTCTAGCGGAGTGATCCAAACACAGTGGGGTCTAGCGGAGTGATCCAAACACAGTGGGGTCTAGCGGAGTGATCCAAACACAGTGGGGTCTAGCGGAGTGATCCAAACACAGTGGGGTCTAGAGGAGTGATCCAAACACAGTGGGGTCTAGAGGAGTGATCCAAACACAGTAGGGACTCATGCTACCAACTCCTGCCGCTCATTAAAATACACCTTGGTGTCTTGTTTGGTGCAACATTGTTTTTCAGTTTTCTGCAGCACATTGATGAATTGTCCATTTCATTTATGAATTAATGGCCTGTCAAAAATACAAAGCTGTTTAACCTTAACCATGTTAACATCTGCTACAGCAGACCATTCCTGTTTTTTCCATTGCATAACAAAGGAAGAGCATTGACTGCATTAATAAAGGCTGAGGAAGCAAGCTGGACTTGATTCAGTAAAACCAGAGCAAGCGAACAAGGGCCAGATGATTTCCATTGCCAGGATCAAGATTATAATAACCCAGACCACATTTGGCAATTGAGACACTGAGCAAAACACAGCATTAAATGACTACACCACCCAAAATGACTTTGGAAAGGGTTTCTGTTGTCACATGGCTTTAGCATCACCTCTTCCACTTCTATACAAAGCTCAGTTACCATAACATCCAACAATAACTACAGTCATACAAAGCTGAATTCAACAACTCAATTCCAATTTTCCATTCCAGCAACACAAACTCATGATATAAAACATTTCACAAATGGGAGAAGCAAAAAAGCAGAACTGGCCGATGACCGTACTGTATGCTAATCCGATCAAGCTGAACTTAACACTACTTTTTTTTTTCCTTGTCCAGAAAATGAAACAACCCAACAGAACGAATATAAATAAATCCCCACACAAGAGCAAACCTACTAATAAATTAGGTTAATATTATCCCATCATCTTTCTTACCGCCCCACTGTGACAATTGTCCACACTTGTAATTTTAGGAATAAGCTGCAGTAGCCCACACAAGGTTCACACACGGTCCAATTGAGTGCTTGGCAGAGGATCCGAATGCCTCAAAATGTCACTCAATTTCAGCCAATTTAATTACAAAGATGATTCATTCAGACAGAGTAGAAATGTCAGTGTAGGGGAACGCTCCTGTCTGCCACCAAGAAATTCAATTAGGCTGCCTTTGCTACAGGCATGCACAGGAGCATCGCTATTAGAGTGACTGTGTTTTTACTGCACACATGAATGGGGTTATAAAGCCATTCCTCTACCAGCTGCTTGTGTAGGCAAGAGATTTAATTAGGTTCAAGGGCTGGCTTTCTGTGACTCGCTAGACATGCCAAAAAAAGCACCATCATTTGACCATCATTCACTGCAACCCGTTTCCAACATTCACAGTTTGTTATCGTAACAAATGTCCCATGCAAAGTTTACTTGATATTTTAGAGACTTTATTTTTGTGGTTCTTCAGCTGCTTTCATTTGAAGCTAATTTAACTGACAAAGAGTGATTTCAGTTGAAGTAATCTGCTGCCGCCGCGAGAAACTTGTTTTAACAGAATACTGCGGATTGCAGTTTCGATGTGTTGGAATGGATTAAAAGGGAATGAGTACTGGAATTGGAATTAGGAATTGATTGAAACAAGGATTTGGAATTGAAAAACAGGAATTGATCCCAACCCTGCTTGGGATCTAACTGCGAGATGCAATATGTTCTGTGTGAAGCGTCTGGCACACAAAGATACAAAGGACCAGTAATCACATATACGAGGGCTTCCTTGCTTATTAGCAAAGATTTAGTGTGCAGGAATAGAATTTGCTATGATTGACACCTTTCGGAATGAAAAGAAGTCTAACTTTGCAAACAAAATAATTCTACAAGGCAGGAACATTGATAAAGGAAGCACACATTACCTCGCACCAGAGTACTTTTAAACATCAATGAAAAATGCTATACACCTATTTTACAATTAATTTCACATATTTAAATTAAATCAAGACAAAAAGACAACACAAAGTATATTACATAGTCAGTCACGGGTTCAATAGAATCCATAAACTGCATTAGCTCCAATCAGAGGACAGAACTCAAGCAAAGAAAGTTAGGCCACACCTACCAAGGTTTATCACAACTATAAATCACGATATAGCTTAAACTACTGAATTAAACCAGGCTAGGTGCAAGAAATAAGCTACATACATTTTCATTACATAGATTGAATGTATTCGTACTATGCAGGAAGAACTGGGTAAGGAAGAAAATTACAGTGCTTTCCTCATTCTGGAAACGATTATAAACAACTAGGTAACTACAGACTTCCGCATGCATGGCGTGACTACCCAATCCAGAACAATAATACATGCTCCTGGGTTTTAGCTTCCATTAACACAAGGTACAAATTCTAGGAAGTGCTTGAATTCAAGAACAGGTTAAGGAGTTATATAGAACTGGACGCTTCTTCACATCCCATTACAACTGTTCAATACTCAGCAATGCTTAACCTGATTGGATTAGTGAACGGTTGACCACACACCCTAAAGTAAGAGACTACAAAGGCTGATTTCCACTTTAAAGCAAAGATGCTAAAAGAAAAGCCCATCTGCTGTGGTAATGAAATCAAAACGTCTTCTTGACCTTCGGACGACCTTCAAGGGAGAGAGGCCGATAAATCTGCCCTCGATGCACTTTCTGTAAGATTAAACTCCTCAACACGCCCAGCGCAACATTGGAAGAAAGCTCCCGCGCTCCTACCTGAAGCAGACAGTGTGCCAGTCTGTGTTGAGTGCCTGGAGGTACTGGTCGTCATAAATACTGTGCCTGCACCCCGCACACACGGGTAAACGTACTCCTGCTGAGGAAAAAAAAGAAAGAAAGAAAGAAAGAAAGAAAGGAGAGTGAGAGCTATTAAAATTGCATGTATTTATTTACCCATTGAGACAGGGGTCTCACTTACAAGGCGGTCCTGGAAAACAACAAATAAGACAATTGCACTGTATGAAAAAAAAAATTACAATGTACAAACAACTGAATTTAATGTGCGCTTCAAACTTAATCCACCGCGTAGAGATCAGAACAGAATAAATAAGTCACATCTATTCGTTAGTGTGGACAGAAGGAGAAGCATTGGCAGGAGGTAATCTAAGCAATTCTCAAATACGATCTTAAAAAGCAGAGAAAGAAAAGCTATCAAATGCCATCTTCACACTACGATGGAAAGAGTTTGACATCTTCGGGGAGCTGACAAAGAGGCAACAGGTATTCAACCTCTATTAAATATGATTTCAGATACTGTACCCTTTCCTGACGCATTCAAGGGACGTAATCAATTCATGAGAAAAACAGACACATTCTCTCAAGTGTGGCCAAACGACTGCCATGTGGAAAAGCAGTCTGCCGGTACTGCACAGACACTAACTGACTGCCCATTATCCTTTGGGTTAGGAGCTGCTTACCCAGAGTGTCTGCAGTGTCACAAACAGAGCTTCTAAATTGTACACGTAGCCATATCTGGAATAGAAATAAGACTCCCACTGCATAGCAGTTGATCCATTCCTGGTTTTACTAGGAGTTTAACAGAACACACCCGAGCTTTTTACCTCTGCACTGTGGCTAATCAAGCTCGTAGTAAACCCTAGAATGGGTGAAAGTGTTTTGCAACAGAAGTCTTGTTTCCATCCCTGCCCTATTAATAAGTGGGTCAAATAATCACCCCTTGGGAGATAAACACTTGCAGGATCAATGTAAAAAGACGAAATGTATGTTTCCTGTCTCTTTTTGTAAAGCGATTCAGCATGAGCTCGGACGTGGAAGACGCTATCCGGTACACACTGGACTGTAGTGCAGAGAACAGAGCGAGTATCTTAAACTGCAACAGTCGTAAGGCGTCTGACAGCAGTATACTAAACCTTGGACTCACTCCCAGTCTCAACTCTCCAGCCCTGTGTCGTGCATTTCAATCAGCACGAATCCTATTCAAACGATTTAACAGCAAGCCAACGCATCACTTAAACACACGATCTGGGATGTTTCAAACTGTTTTAGCCCGCCTACCGTCACAACGCCTTTAGTTCGGCCTGCCATGCAGCAGCCCTTCACTGTGAGGTACATTTTGATGCACGATGCTCAATGACACAGACCTACTTTCACCCTAATCTCTGCTTCTAAATCTCAGCACATTCCATCCAGACAATGCTTCGCCACAGGCTGGCTTAAAGCCATAGAACTGATCTGCTTTCTAGAGCTTCTGAAAACTCACAACATCTGATGTAAATCAGAAGTGCAGGAGAAAACAAGATTTCCGCACAGTTCAGCATTTCAAAAAGCAAATCAATAGGTCCATTGATGTTATTTAAACATTTAGACTGTTCTAATAGGCTTTTTTTCCCCTACTCTTCACAGCTAAGGTGTTTTTCATTGGACTTGCAGTAACGCCAGGCAACTTTGCAATCAAATCTACACAGTCTCCCATCTGTTGCACTAATGAAACTACAGTGAAAGGTTTTGTATACTGTACTGTACCTTCCTTTCGATTCAACAAGAGGTAGGTTGGGTGCATAACAAAGGGAACACATTTCTATCACAATGTTCTGCTGATTCAATTAACCAGTAGTTCAGACAGGACAGTCCAAAGCTCTCAATAATGCATTGCTAATGACGCTTAACAATGTCCGTGGCCACAGCGGAAACCGTGCGAGACACTCGATAGCGAAGTCTGTCAGCACCCTGAAGCAGACCGAATACCTCACTGTAAAATAATAATGACCGGATGTTAGCACCCTCCATCATCCGCAACAGAGCACAGGTGCGGCGTGCATGACAAGCTGTAGCAGTCAAACTCGGCAATGTACGACACCGTGTAACCCGGAGTCCACAGCCAGCAATGTGTTACTCCAGTTATCTATAGAATGCAAGGAAACATGTAGCCAAACCCGTACTGTGCAAATCACTGCCTGGGCAAACCACCTTGAAGAATGATTGACATGTGTGTGTGTGCCAAATTTTGAAGTACAGCAAGTATCGTGTTTGTTTTTAGTATTTTTGAGAGGAGGGGAGGGTAAAATATTCCTGTTTTTCAGGGGCCGCATGGCTTGGGGGAAATTTTTTTTTTTTTAATGTAATGCACACACCTCTATTGAAACACTAGCATATGCAACTTTTATCATGCATATTATCCCAGTATCACAGGTGAGGTACCATGGCGTGGGTGAAAAAAAAAACCCAAAACACTGTTATCACCAGTCTGACGCATGTGAAAGGCTGAACCCCAAAAAGACAATATTGCATATTCAATACGCGCAATGCAAGGAATTATTCTTATCGGTTTATTAAATGTAAGTCGAGGGGTACCGGTGAGCCTCGCATTGCAACGATCTATCCAGCACACGCCACAGGATTGACATTGCCGCACTCAGAACTGCAGGACGAAACCACGAGACAGCATGCTGATTTTTATTACAATATCTTCCTAAAAAAGAGAAAACCTCACCGTCTTCCTCTCCCATACGCTCGTCCTTCCAGGTGCAGCAGAGCAGCATCAACCTCATTCACCGTCCAGACCCGGAGCTCAGAGAGCGCCTGAGACAGACAAAGTGATCTGACGGAACACCGACTGCGGTTTGCAACGAAGAGCCAGCTTCCTCAGCGCGTAGGAACTGGAATCAGTCGGATAGTCAAATTCCCATTGCATCCTACGAAAGGAGGCTGGTCCAAGCTGCATAACATTAGCAAACGCACAGCCAGGCAGAGAGGGAGCTGGCCAACTGAACACTATCACTGGGAGTTTAAAGCAGTGCTTAGGGTACAGCTAGTATAGTGTGCTGGGCGTGTCAGACCAATAATAGGCTGCCCAAAGTGCAGTTATTTTAATAGGGAATAGGACGTTCAGTGTTATCAGTGTCACCTGACCTCTGGACTGAATGCATTTCTCAAATGTATTTTATGTTCTTCAACTTAGTGTATAATTATCTGCAGGGCTTTATGAAATGCATGTGCAAGTTACCACAGTACATTTGCATGGTCTTTTTTGTAGTTTCCACACGCTTATAATTTGCATTTACCAAACCATGCCTCTCTGGGATTTATAATGCTTACCTAAGCTTTGCCATGCATCTACCATGCTTTATTACACTCTGCTATGCTTTCACTATGGGAAGCTTGTCTAAGGGTATTGCAAACATTTTTCCAAAGGCTTCTGTCTCAAAAGAACACACGAGTTTTCATATTTTCAGTGTTATTTTCACCATTATAAAAGAAAGGTATTCCTTCATTGATATGATCTAAGTCTTTTTAGAATCTTTTCTTTTCAGATATTTCATTTTGTATTAAATGCAGGTCAATCCCAGTAATACGTCATCCAGAATTACAAAAACCCACACAACAGTGAAAGACAAAGAGAGTTTTTATTTCAGGGCTCAAAGTCAGTCCAAATACAGTACTGTTGGTATAAAATAACTGGTGCAGAAACAGGTATAGATACAGCAAATCAAAACGCCGGCATTCCCATGTATTGTGCCAGGCAGAAATAAGGGGTCTGTTTGTTCAAGTAGACCTTCTATCAAACTTTTTTTTTTTTCAGAACACTTGAGCTACACATGCCTTTAAGCATACCGCACTAGAACAAGTTGTACTTCAGCTTGTAGTCCACACGGCACTCTCATACATGGCAACACCATCACATCATTTCCTTTTCAGGGAATTAACTTAAGAAAAGACACTAATAATCCACAGTAGCTAAGTAGTTGCACAAGCAAAATAAAAACAAAACATACTGCTTTCATTTTATAATTTACACATTTTTTAAAAAAATGGAGGAGATATATAAAAAAAAAAGTCATGTTAAAATGGTGCACAATGAAGACAAATGGCATTTCAAAAGCCTAGTTTGATTGATTGACAGCCTGACTGACTGTTCAGCTTAAAAACAGTTAACAGTCAAAGTTAAAAAAAACAAAACAAACATTGAGCACGATGCAAAATATAGTGTAAACTGTTTGTTCATTGCTGGGAATTCAAGATCAACTGAAGCACCTCTTTCCCCTTTTGGTGGGGAAAAATTATTCAATTAAAACCTATAAACTGTGATTCACAATACTGTACGGGACCGTCACCAATATTTGATTGTTTTCTTCCAAAACAAGCACTAGTTGTGCGTGGCGTTGGTAAATCTCATTGAGCAGAAGCGATTTGTGTTTCAAACGTGTTCAGCATTATGGCAGTTCATTTGTGCTCAGATAATAGGGAAGTGCTCAAAAACTTGACTGGCTGACTTGAATTGTCCAAAACTATTTTCTTGTATTTTTTTTTTATTTTTATTTTGGGGATTCGTGTTGAGGAGACCCAGCTTCTGGAGTCCACCTCAGTGTTGGAAGTTGTGCTGATGTTATAATCGTCTTCAGAGCAGAACGCTCATCATACAATTAACTCTATGCCAAGGAAATAGATGAAACGGTGCTAATGAAGGATAGGGCTGGACGAACTACCTAGTGGTATGCTGGAGGTTTTTGTGTATTTCTCATAGGACACCAATTCCCCCCCCCCCCCCCCCCCCCCCCCCCCCCCCCCCCCCCCCCCCCCCCCCCCCCCCCCCCCCCCGCCCCCCCCCCCCCCCCCCCCAATAACATGATGCTCCTGGCTATGTGACTTTCAAAATGCCAGATATCAGTTCCTTAATAAACGATTTGATGGACTACACCTGTACAAAACCACTTTCTTTTCGTCGTTATCGAATAATTACTTTTAAAAGATGAAACTACACTGGACCAGAAAGGCCTGGTATAAAGTGCATTAGCTTTCGAAAACCAGCAGAATGTTTCCTTTGTTAATGAGTGTAACCTGATAGCAATGCGCATTACTGCAATAAAACACCTTGCTTTGAACTTCCATTGCACGCAAGCAGAATTTAGATGCATGCATACAGCAGAAGTGAAAAATGGGCAATGCATTTGGGGACACGTGAAAGAGTGAGTTCCCACAGTATGTATAAAAGGAGATATAGACACTTTTAAACAGGTTCACTATAATACAGAGGTTATTACACAAAGCCTATCCTTATGAGAAAGTAATATACTACAGGCACAGTACACTTTTTATATCAAGTCTATGCTGCCAGTATACATAAGCAGTATAACAATATTCATAAGGGTATGACCTAGTGTATTGCATTTTAATGACCCTCCCTTCCAATTTAACATTTTTATGGACTATTTATCTGGTATAACCGAGCTTAATCGAAGTGTCATTTTTTATTTTGTACATGAAAAAGGGGGATTTTTTTTTTAATGCAACACCATTTACATTCTAGATCATGCAGTAGCACCATAATTCTTGAGGTCGCTTCATTCTCAGATCTTTTATTTTCTCCTTCGCCCGCAGTATTTGCCTTGCGCGCAGGGAACACCTCCTAAGATAACGAGAATCAAGAAGAAAAAAAGAAAAAGCTGATTAGAACGTGCTTGGTAGCATTTAAACACAGCAGGGAGTTCCAGCGAGAGTGTGTGTATAGATTCACTTACAGGTTTTAAGAGGGTGCATGTGTAAAATGATCTTTTGTGCACTTCCGATTCTTTGTAAGGTCTCAAATGGGCAGTTTTTGAAAGAAACATGTGTTATGCAAACATGCATTTGTATTCAAAAACGTGATTTCTGGTGCTACACTAACTTAAATAAATCTCTTTTTGAAAACCATGCTTTTAGATAGCGTTGAACTTCCTAGGTCATTGCTGGAGGGGGAAATTATCCTGACCCCTTCAAAGTGCAAGAGCAAAAGATTTCACGTGTGGGAACCGAGAACTTTCTTTAACCCTAAAATAGTACCAGATATCATGTTTCTTACACCGCACACCTGAGATCCAGATAGCTAATGGAAGTGCAAAACTTAGCTAGAGCCACTGTAAGTTAAATTATAAATCATCCTCAATATGACTGTATAAGAATCGATCTTTCAGAAATTATGTTTTTTATTTTTTAAATCCCAGCTCACATGCAAGATACAGTGCAAAGAAACCATAACACGAACCAAGTAAAGGATCATTTATGGTGCAGAACAATTATTGACCTTTCCCTCACGTGCATCTGGAAAAATGAAATTGCATTTGCAGTCTAAATATAATTATATCATTTAATCTGCACATACATTTGCAAAAAAAAAAAAAAAAAGAGCACAGTTTATGGTTCTTATATCACAATTTTCTCAGAGCTCACAATTGCCAGCTGATAGCTGATGGAAGTCTTTGGAGATGCATTTGAAAGTGTCTGGAACAGGCTAATACCATTACACTCTTAACGCTGGTACAACACAGCTGGGAAAGGACTGTGCAAAGGTCATGAAGGAGCGTGGCTTGCTGCTGAAAATATACTGCACTCCAAGGACTATCTTACAGATCCACACAGTCTGCACAGAGGTGGGCATGAATCTCGCATTACCTTTTACATTTTACATCTAGCTCGTTCCATTCCCCAAAATCCTGAACCTCGCCCAGATTCCTCTTAACTGGCTCTGTGACAAGTAGCCTGTTATTCATGTCTGTGGTGGACTGGAATTAAGGCTGGACACTCTGCTATCTCCCATTGGTCGCAGTGCAACATTGGCCCATGCATGTAAAAGATCTTGCTGTTTGGGCATCAAGCACAAGTTGCTCGTAATAACACAGTTGTAGATATGGCCTACCTCTGTATGCCCCCAGCATGTCCCTCAGTCCACCATACTGTTTGGAGGGTTTAGCTGAAACAGTCAGAAGAACAATCAGACACGACCTACTGTAGGACTGGGGAACTTTGCAGCCTTAGCTCACTCACCCCGCAGAAGTTATTTGAATATTCCACTAGTTATAAATAGATCACTACAAAGCAAAAGCAGGACTGAAGCATGGCGACACTCCATGAGCCGTTTATAATTAAGATACCTCAGTCTAGATTCATTACTTACAACATATCCAGATCAAAGTTATTTTCTACAACTAAACATTATTTGATAGCAAGTACTATAGAGCTGCATCTATAGCTCTCCATTGCAACATTGAAATAAGGGGCAAACAAGATACTTTGTGGCTTAGAACTGGGTTTCAGGCCACTGCATGGCACACCAGGGGAGGCTTGGGGTTTGATCCTGCAAAGTTGCCTCAAACTAGGTCTCCTGGAACCATGTTTCAAGTCACTGTTCCTGAAGAAGTGCCTTTGTGTTCCCTCAGCTTAACACCTGTCTCGCTCAAATACGAAACAGAAATGGTAACAAAACGAAGCTCTAACTTTTGATAAAAAAGTACATCTGTGTGGCTTTGGTAATCTCCTGTCTAACCATTCTAATGATGTGGGAACTTAAGGCTTAATGTTCAAACACATGAATGTTAAAACACACTGCATCATGCAGGCTCTGCAACTGCAGTGAGCAGATCTGTGTGGGACTGTGAAAGAAACCATCAAAAAAGTAATTACATGGAAGCTGCCACATCAGTAATCCTGTCCACAGTTCAGCTTTCATTGGAAAGATTCTATGCGATATTCTAAAGAAAATGCCCTTACCTTGCTGCCCTAGCTGGCCAGGAGCTTGCCCAAATCCTATAAAAACAAAATGATTTGCAGTTATTTAATTGAAAAGTAGAAAAGGTGATGGGAGACTGGGATGGAGGATTGAAGAGAAGACATATTAACAGCAACCTTTTAAAACATGCAGTTCATTACAGGCAGTACACTGCAGCCAAATCATATGTGTCAATACATAGCGATGACCAACAGAGGAACAACATAACACCACAGCCCATAGTAAAATGAAATACTTGGTGAGATTACATGAAGGCAAATGCTTTTTAAGTTGTGTATCTTTGAAAATAAACTCAGTAATTTAGCACTAGACATACCCTTGCTAAAAATATAATCATGAGATGTTTTCACTGTTTAAAAAAAATCAAGATATCAACTTTTTCTGAAAGCAAAGTAAAAGGTTAGAAGAACTGTAGGCCACGTTGCAATGCTGTGAAACACTAGAAACAGAGAAGGGAAATACAGACGCAATATATTTTAAGAAGAGTTCACTTGTTGAGATCAAAAAACAGCAGAAATGCAACA
>NW_024472246.1:0-2024 GCF_017654505.1 Polyodon spathula | reverse complement strand
ATAAACTAAATATGCACGGTTATCTGAAAAAAATCACAAATGAAATGTTTACATTGTTAAAATTCTGAAATGTAATTAAAAAACAATGTATGCTTCCACTTTACTAGCTTATAAAGAAAAAGGTAGGCTCTTGTAGAAAAATTTCTAAAAGTTCCAAACTTCTATTCCAAGTTTTTTCTCACAGTTTTTTATACATAAAATAAAATGAACACAGGCCATCAAAAATGTAATTATTTCTAAAGCTGTAAAATATTTCCCTGCTTTTTCTTATTTCCAAATACTAGCAGTTGTACCTGATATACAAATTAACCAGTAAATTTGTGTGTTAGTGGCACTTTTTACCACAATGAAGTACCATATTTTAGCACTTCCTTGTCATTTGCAAGAAATAGAGTACAAAATAGCAAAGCAGATGAAAGCACACAATTACACACAAATAAAAAGGCAGGGAAAGGTAGAAAACTGACACATACATATAGCCTAACTCAACACGTCCCTTCTTTAAATCTTGTTAAGTTTCACACATAAGCCTTGCTTGTAGCTGTAGATCTTGCAGCAGAATATTTAGTAGAGTAGGGCCTGTTATCCTGAGGGGGACAGGAGCAGCAGAGCAGACCTCCTCCAAGGATCAGAAGACCAGCAGCACCCCATCCAATGTACAAAGAAGCACCAAGCTCCCTCCTTTGGGCATCAGTGAGTAAAGGGTTGTAGAAGTCCCTGATGATGGTGTTGGCAGACCAGCAGACAGGGATCATGGTGAGGACTCCAGCAATGATGAAGATGATGCCTGAGACAATGCAGACCTTGGCTTTGGTAGATTCATCCTCCACGCAGTTGGTGCACTTTCCTCCAACGATGGACAGCAGGAGAGCAAAAAGAGACACCAAAAGAGCAATCACAACCAAGGCTCGAGCTGCCTGGAGATCCTGAGGGAGAGCCAGCATGGAGTCGTAGACCTTGCATTGCATCTGCCCGGTGCTCTGCACCACACAGTTCATCCAGAGACCCTCCCAGATGGTTTGAGATGTCACAATGTTGCTTCCGATGAAAGCCGTCACCTTCCACATGGGCAGAGCACAGATGATAATAGTTCCAATCCATCCGATTATGGCTAGGGCAATGCCCAGAATCTGAATCCCAACAGATGCCATCGAGATGCTTTTCTGTTTTTTGTCTTCTTCAGTAACTCTGCTGCAGAGGCTCTGGTACAATACGTGTTTCCTCAGAAATGTTCAGGGTTGAGGTGAGAGCTGCTAGTTATATGCCTCTGTCTGGGGGAGGGGGAAGCTTTCTTATCTTACAGTCAGAAACTCGCTGTGGGCAAAGAAAACCAAACCCAACTGGTTTTCTTTTATGTTACATACAATGGGAGGATGGTAAGGGGAGACCTGATACACATTGTATGAATTTACATCAAAATGAGACACGGCAGCAGGAACACTAGAGACAGAAACAATCAATGCTGAAGGCTAAAATGGCAATTGAGGTCTTATTTTAAATATCATTGTGACAGAAGTATTTAATAAAATAGAACCCAAATAAAACACTTAATAGTATACATACTTCCAAATAGATTTCATTTTAATAAAAGCACTATTGTTTGTCCTGGCAGATATTTCCAGTATGTGAAAAAATTGCAAAATGTGATGCAATGCTTTGACAAACTTATTTGATAACCAATCACTGAAACCATGTGGTGTGTCTGCTGTGCAGACATGCTGTTCTACAAAAACGTCTCAATTCAAAGGGTCCAGAAAAGAGTCAGGATTACATCACTATCTTGCAACACTCATTAAAAGGTCCCCCAAAGCCTTAGAAATCCATGTTTTCTTTCTTTATTTTAACTCTTATCATTTCTATGGCAAGTCAGTGTTACAGGTGTAAACTAGAATGTATTGAACCACAATAAACAGTGTTGTTGTTTAAATGCCTCTTACTCATGATTGAGGAGTGGCAATGAGGCTTAAACAAAAGCCTTCGCATTACCACAACAAAATGGAGCCAATAAGTAAAAAGCCAGGGTG
>NW_024472245.1:0-11501 GCF_017654505.1 Polyodon spathula | reverse complement strand
TGAGTGGTTATGTCTTTCCTTACCCATTTTGTGTTCGCTTTGTGTTACCTTTCTCTTTCAAACATCATGTAACCACGTGTACACAAAATGCACACCTGTCAACATTGAGTTTTCAAAATAATGGAGCTTTCATAAGCTGAAATCTTAGTGCCTGAATTGAAGTGAACACCTACATGAGACAAAGGCATACCACTATTCCACTTTATTACTTGGTAGAATGGTAGCCTGTGATACGCTGCTCCTTCTAATTGCTTTTAAAAAGGACAAATATCAAACGCTGTTTTTTCAAAGGTTGCTTAGGATTAGAGAGCAAGAGAGCGAGAGAGAGAGAGAGAGAGAGAGAGAGAGAGAGAGAGAGAGAGAGAGAGAGAGAGAGAGGGTCCTAAACCCTGCTAGGTACATACAGGGATTGCAGTAACCACATCCCGTAAGTGCTCTAGAACCACAAACACTAATTAATATAAAGTATGACTTACTAAAGTTAATTAATTACACGATATAAAACCACACTTGATTGAGAGTAGCAATACTGCCCTGCCCAGACTAACGCAGGGGCTTTAGGGGCTGCAGCCAGGGCCTCAGATTCTGAGGGGCCTCAAAAAAAACAAAAAAAAAAATATAACACACACACACACACACACACACACACACCTGGGAAGCATGAGAGCGGCGCTGAAAAGCAGAAACACAACGACTACAGCGAGGAAGATATGTGAAACAAACCACCAGCGCTGACAGGCTGTTTTAACACAATAGCAACAAATGTATGTGAAGGTACCAGAAAATACAATGGAGAGAAATAAAAAATGAAACGACCTGGTTTGTATGGATTACAGTGGGGCAGTCTCCATGGAAACATAAAAAGAAGTCTCCCCTTTTTTCTCACTGTATTTTGGTAGTAGTTTCAGTTTGTGTGTGTTTCCATGCAGTTTTATTTTAGACTGAGAAATCCACAATCCATATGACACCTCTGTGTACTATCCTTGTATTATTTGCTGAACATTTTTGGCTCCATGTATATTTATTATAAACCTATTATACACGTACATGTTCATAAGAGATAAGGACGACGCGTTTCCAGATAACTTGCTATTATGGCAAAAGAGTCTGTTTGCATTTCCCATTTTGTATTTGAAACTGCCAGTAACTAACGCTGTGGTCAATGCTCATTTTCAAAACTGGAGCTAATTCAAACATCGAATCAGGTAAAATATGGGATCTGCTAATACTGAATAATTTGACATTAATGTTAATAGAGTGTGGCGGTAGTGAAACAGTAAAGGGAAGCAAACGAATATGCAAAGAGGGGCCCCCAAAACGAGAACAGCCCCGGGGCTCCATTAAACGAAATCCGGCCCTGCCTGGCAGTGTGTGTCGAATTTAGCCCCAGTGTTTCGTTGCAGTTTGTGTGTGTGATACGAACACGTATGTAATAACACTTGCATACAGTATAGGAAAAATACAATAAAAAGGTTGTTTTGGATGTACACAAAAGGGTTAATTATTTAAATAGTTAAAAGACATATATTTCAGGACGTTTTAGACATAAGACCTGCTGTGCAGACAATTATGTATCTGTCTAAAATGTACATTATTAAATTTGTAATACTGAAAGTTTACAGCAGACCACGACGATGGATACGATATATAGATTAACCAGATGATTACTTAACAATGCCTCACTACTAGCGTATTCGTGTCATACGATTTTGGGTAAAATATGAAAATGTTATCTGGTCCGTTTCATATAAACGTAATGTGATGACATTCACGGGCTATTTTGCGTCGTGGTGTTTTTATACTGTTTTGCTGTTTACAATTAAAACAGCTGTAATATGTTCCAATCTAAAAAGTCATAATATTATTAATAACGAAACAGCCTGTAAGATAGTGTGGTCAAGTGGCTGATGTATTGCAGGACGCAGACGGGAGAATCAACTGAAATGCAACTTAAACATTTCTTTTGACCCGGGGACTTTCAGGTTACAAGCCCGTTTCTTTAACTTTTTTATTTATTTATTTTAAACAGGGCCACTTGTCACCACTGCTACAACCGCACCCGTTTCGATCCAGTTGGAGTGCTTCTGTTTATTGATTGGTTCAGGTGAGTCACTAAGGGTCAGTTGCAACGAGCTTGCAGAGTCAGGATCATCCCCAGCTGCGACTAACTTAATACCAACTGCAACGATCAAAGAAGCGGAACAAACCTGTGGACTAGCTGATCCCCAGCTTTAGTACGGTACTTAGGATTGCGGTTTATTTTGGTGTGCTTCCAAACAGGAACTGAAGAGGGACAGCGCTCAAAATCTGAGCTATTGTTACAAATTATATTTTAAAAGTGTGTGTGTGTGTGTGTGTGTTTTTTTTTTTTTTTTTTTTTTTTTTTTTTTTTTTTTTACGAAACCTAAACATCTTAATTATTTTTTTTTTTTTTTTTATTTATTCATCGTTAAGTTTTAAACTTGAAGGGTATATTTTACACACACACACACACACACACACACACACACACACACACACACAAAAATACATATGTAACTTGCCCCACGGGGTACGTCAAAATAAATAGATAAATACAAAATGTTTTTATTCTGAAGCACAACATACACCAGATTATTGTATATAATATATATATATATATATATATATATATATATATATATATATATATATATACATAGCATCCATCCACAAGCACATATTGAACCCGGCACCTCCAGCTAGCGGCTACAGCGCCGATCCGCTGTAGAGCCACGACCCCTTCATTACGAGCCGATCAGTATTGTTGTGTTGTGTCACCTACCAGTCCTGACCCCTTCCCCATGCATGCTACAGCCTACTAATATGCAGCAGCGGCTACTAAAAGCACACACACGGGTATACATATAGCCTGGTGTACATATAACTTAGAAACATATTACTCATATGTTAAATATTGCAATTCCGTTCCATGCGGGTAATACACAATTACTGTACGGCTTTAAATATATTCTCAATTATTTCACGATATTTGTAATAAATAATTTTAAGCGTAATTGTAATATTTTGCCACTGGATTATTTTTTTTCCGCTGTGGAAGTATTTTTGAAGGTCTTCCGTCCGTGTTGCTATAGTGTCACGAAACTCATTCCAACGCTACACGAATATATTGCAACACCTGCAATGACATCCCTCTTATATATATATATTATATGTATTATAAATCGTTAGTCTATATAGATAAGGTTAGACTAACGGCCTCGACCTCTAGAGGGCAGCAGCAGTTATTTGGGGTTCCTTGCGATTGAGATCATTTTTAGTACGCAGCTGGGGGCTATTTTGAGCTCCCAAATTCGTTGCAATCGGTATTAACTTGCGGGCTAGTTTGGTACGGAGCTGCGTGCTACCTACGGGATTAGTACGCTGCTTTCAATTCGTTGCAATTGACCCTAAATGTTAGAATTCTACTGTGACAAGTTATGCAATATTCAGTCTGAAGTACGTAACAGAATAAAGGAAAAAGAGCTTTGACAAAAATAACAGTTTATTAACACTGATAAAGACTTTTGACAAATAATTTTCCTAGATACTTTTCACCACACAATTCCATTCCAGAATATTAGCATGAACAGTAACCCTATTACCACTTATAAAACATCTTTGAAAAGTGCGGTAAAATGATTGGATAATGAATTTAATCTCGCCAAATAGTTGTGCTGTGTTGACTGTAAAGACATTTTTTTTTATTTCTAAAAACAAGTAAAAAAAAATAAACAAAAATGCAGAAGTGAAGTACAAATATAATTGTATTTATTGTAATTTTCTTTGTATCAGCTAACATTTCTAAACGACTCAAAAGACAAAATATTTCTTTAAAAAGCTAAATGAAATGTACATGGGTAATCGAACAATACAATTAATTAGTAAAAAAAAAAAAAAAAAAACTATAGTGATGAAATTCAAAATACAGATATTACAAATTCCCACTTGTATGCTGGGTTGTTGGAGGAGCTTGTTTGGTGAATATTTGCTTCTAGAAATGAATGCTGTTCATTTACAAATTAGCTGGCAAAAGCTGTTAGTGGCAGCTGTTTTCTACCCAGAACAAATTTTATATATTAGCAGTTCCTTGTTGTTTGCAGTAAAACAGAGAACGTAGTAAAGGTATGTGAAAGGACAAAGCTGTGTACATAAAACAAACACATAATGGCACTGTCTGTCTCAGACATACCTGAAACTTTTAAGCAGAAGTCCATTTACAAAATGTCCCTTCTTTAACTCTTGTTAAGTTTCACACATAAGCCTTGCTTGTAGCTGTAGATCTTGCAGCAGAATATTTAGTAGAGTAGGCCTGGTTTTCCCTGGGCGGACAGGAGCAGCAGAGCAGACCTCCTCCAAGGATCAGAAGACCAGCAGCACCCCATCCAATGTACAAAGAAGCGCCAAGCTCTCTTCTTTGGGCATCAGTGAGCAAAGGGTTGTAGAAGTCCCTGATGATGGTGTTGGCAGACCAGCAGACAGGGATCATGGTGAGGACTCCCGCAATGATGAAGATGATGCCTGAGACAATGCAGATCTTGGCTTTGGTGGATTCATCCTCCACGCAGTTGGTGCACTTTCCTCCAACGATGGACAGCAGGAGAGCAAAAAGGGACACCAAAAGAGCAATCACAACCAAGGCTCGAGCTGCCTGGAGATCCTGAGGGAGAGCCAGCATGGAGTCATAGATCTTGCATTGCATCTGCCCGGTGCTCTGCACCACACAGTTCATCCAGAGACCCTCCCAGATGACCTGAGATGTCACAATGTTGCTGCCAATAAAAGCCGTCACCTTCCACATGGGCAGAGCACAGATGATAATAGTTCCAATCCATCCGATTATGGCTAGGGCAATGCCCAGAATCTGAATCCCAACAGATGCCATCGAGATGCTTTTCTGTTTTTTGTCTTCTTCAGTAACTCTGCTGCAGAGGCTCTGGTACAGTACGTGTTTCCTCAGAAATGTTCACGGTTGAGGTGAGAGCTGCTAGTTATATGCCTCTGTTTGGGGGAGGGGGAAGCTTTCTTATCTTACAATCAGAAACTCGCTGTGAGCAAAGAAAACCAAACCCAACTGGTTTTCTTTTATGTTACGCACAATGGGAGGATGGTAAGGGGAGACCTGAGACACATTGTATGAGTTTACCTCAGAATAAGACACGGCAGCAGGAACGCTAGAGACAGAAACAACCAATGCTGAAGGCTAGTAACTGAACTATCACAAAATGACTAATGCAAACAAACACTGCCATTGAAATGTAGGGCTGCTGTCAGAATACTTTTGGTGACACTGTCTATCAGTGTAACAGTAAGAAGCTATATGCATAATATAAAGATATTAAAATGCACTTCTGTCTCTATAAAAATGGCAATTGAGATCTTATTTTAAAGATCTTGTGACAGAAGTATTTAATAAAATAGAACCCAAATAAAACAGGTAATAGTATACATACTTCCAAGTAGACTTCATTTTAATAAAAGCACGTGCTGTTCTACAAAAACGTCTCAATTCAGAGGGTCCAGAAAAGATTCAGGATTACATCACTATCTTGCAACACTCATTAAAAAGTCCCCCAAAGCCTTAGAAATCCATGTTTTCTTTCTTTATTTTAACTCTTACCCTTTCTGTGGTAAGTCAGTGTTACAGGTGTAAACTAGAATGCATTTATTTTTGGAACTAATATATTTAAAAATAAATACATTCTGTTCAAATGTATTTATATAATCACATCACACTAATTATCACTGTGATTTTCGTGTGTTTTATGTATTGGATTTGTTGAGTTTTGTTTTTTTTTCCAACTAATTTAAACAAGGCATTCACCTGGATTTCATTCCACCTAATTGACTAATGCAAGGGTTCCCAAAACTGTGGAAGTGGGCTGTGGGAGCAATGACATTCTATGTAGTTTTTTTTATTATTTCTTTTAATGGCGAAAAGCAGGCGCAGGCGGCAGCTGTAACTCTAGAAATATTGTTGGGTTTAGGTCGGCGAAGGTGTCCTCGGCTCACCGCGCACCAGCGACCTCTGTGGTATGGCCGGGCGCCTGCGGGCTTGCCTATAAACTGCCCAGAGCTGCATTGTCATCCGAAAATAATAAAAATAATTGCCAACGACTAAATTATTTTTTAAAAATGCAGCTACAGGAATTTGAATGCATTTGTACCGCAGGCTCAGTTCTGAGTGCTGGAATGTTTTTTTGTTTCTTTTGTAGAAACGTTTTCATGCTAACTTCTGTACTTGATAACATTCATTTAAAAATTCCGTTGATACCTATGGTGAATACTTGTTTGTCGCTAATTAGCTATTAACATTTAAAATATTGAGTATTTTGATGTATGTTTCAATATTAACTAAATCAAGTTATTAATCAAACTGATACATCTTGTTACATACCGGTAATTGATTTATTAAAAACAGTCGTCTTAAAATAACTCTAGAATATGTCTTGTTGGAAAATAATAATAACAATAATAATAATAATAATAATAATAATAATAATAATAATAATAATAATAATAATGTTTTTTTTTTTTTTTTTTTTTTTTTTTTTTTTTTAATAAATAATAATAATAATAATAACTGATTCAAATTTCGCTTCAGGGATTTATTTTCATAAGGTCTCTTTTGGTTAAGTATCGCAGCTGCGCTCCGCGTTTTTTTGGGAGGGGGGGGTGGGGTGGGGTGGGACGGAGAGATGTTGCAAGCCAAGTGAATTTATATCTCATTTTTTCAGTGTTCCTTCTATGCATTGCCAGGGTGGCTCTTCCCCGATATTAATAACCAGTAAGCTTTGCTGTAGCTAACAGCTACCAGGTGACATCTAGTGTGTGCAAATATCAGTCAAGTGGTTAAGAATCTGTAAAATACATTTGAGATTTTCACAGCACTGACAGATGAACTGCAATAAACAGTGTTGTTCAAATGTCTATAACTCATGATTGAGGCATGGCAATGAGGCTTAAACAAATGCCTTCGCATTATACACAACAAAATGGAACCAAGAAGTAAAAAGCCACTGTGTTTGAGGGCGTGAGTGGTTGTCTTTCCTTACCCATTTTGTGTTCGCTTTGTGTTACCTTTCTCTTTCAAACATCATGTAACCACATGTACACAAAATGCACACCTGTCAACATTGAGTTTTCAAAATAAGGGAGCTTTCATATAACCTGAAATCTTAGTGCCTGAATTGAAGTGAACACCTACATGAGACAAAGGCATACCACTATTCCACTTTATTACTTGGTAGAATGGTAGCCTGTGATACGCTGCTCCTTCTAATTGCTTTTAAAAAGGACAAATATCAAATAGAAAAACAAGCATGACGTGTTTCAACATCAAATTCTCTCTTGGCCCATGTGGTTCTAATTGTACTGTTGTAGGTGGCTGATTTGGCAGTAGCCAATACTTTGTAAACAGGTCAAAAAGTCCATCATACATTAGAAAGCCTAAATACATAAGTGTGGTATTGCAAAGTTATTCATTACATTGCATATGTTATCAATGAACCTGAATTTCAAAGCAATTAACGCTGAAATTGTAATAGATTCAATCGCATTTCACTATTTGTGTGACTTTTAGAATTTCCTGCACAATACTTTGAAATTTGTGAGTCTGGGAACAGTTTTACTACAGATTTGCTGAACTAGTCACAACATGTAAAGCTCTCTGCATATGCAACTTTCTTGAGCTCTGTGACTCCTTTGGCAATGAAAGCTGTTATTGACATGCTGTTTTTTTCCAACATTGCTTGGGATTGGAGAGAGACAGACAGACAGACACACACAAACATGGTCAACTATGCGTCAGCTGCAGAGTCACTTACAGCAATGTGTCACCCGAAAGACGGCGCACAAGGAGGTTCAGTGACTTGCTTTGGGGCACACAGTGAGTCAGTGGCTGAGCTGGGATTTGACCCGGGGACTTTCTCGTTACAAGCCCTTTTCTTCAACCATTTTAACACATTTTTTTGGCCACTTGCCGACGCTGATACAACCGCACCCATTTTAATCCTGTTGGAGGGCTTTTGTTTATTAATTGGTTCAGCTAAGTCACCAAATGTTAGAATTCTATTGACATTCGATTGTGACAAATTATGCATAATTCAGACTGAAGTATGTAACAGAATAAAAGAAAAAGAGCTTTGACAAAAATAACAGTTTATTTACACTGATAAAGACTTTTAACAAATAATTTTCCTAGATACTTTTCACCACACAATTCCATTCCAGAATATTAGCATGAACAGTAAGCCTATTACCACTTATAAAACATCTTTGAAAAGTGCGGTAAAATGATTGGATAATGAATTGAATCTTGCCCAACAGTTGTGTTGTGTTGACTTTAAAGACATTTTTAAATTTCTTATTTTTAAAGTAAAAAATAAACAAAAACAAATGCAGAATTGAAGTACAAATGTAATTGTATTTTATTTGTAACAGCTAACATTTGTAAATGACTCAAAAGACAAAATATTTATTTAAAAAGCTAAATGTATATGGGTAATCAATTAATTAATTAGTAAAAAATACAGTGGTGAAATTCAAAATAAAAATGTTACAAATTCCCACTTGTATGCTGGGTTGTTGGAGAAGCTTGTTTGGTGAATATTTGCTTCTAGAAATGAATGCTCTTTATTTACAAATTAGCTGGCAAAAGCTGTTAGTGGCAGCTGTTTTCTACCCAGAACAAATTTTATATATTAGCAGTTCCTTGTTGTTTGCAGTAAAACAGAGAACGTAGTAAAGGTATGTGAAAGGACAAAGCTGTGTACATAAAACAAACACATAATGGCACTGTCTGTCTCAGACATACCTGAAACTTTTAAGCAGAAGTCCGTTTACAAAATGTCCCTTCTTTAACTCTTGTTAAGTTTCACACGTAAGCCTTGCTTGTAGCTGTAGATCTTGCAGCAGAATATTTAGCAGAGTAGGCCTGGTTATCCCGAGGGGGACAGGAGCAGCAGAGCAGACCTCCTCCAAGGATCAGAAGACCAGCAGCACCCCATCCAATGTACAAAGAAGCGCCAATCTCCCTTCTTTGGGCATCAGTGAGCAAAGGGTTGTAGAAGTCTCGGACGATGGTGTTGGCACACCAGCAGACAGGGATCAGGACGAGGACTCCAGCAATGATGAAGATGATGCCTGAGACAATGCAGACCTTGGCTTTGGTGGATTCGTCCTCCACGCAGTTGGTGCACTTTCCTCCAACGATGGACAGCAGGAGAGCAATAAGAGACACCAAAAGAGAAATCACAACCAAGGCTCGAGCTGCCTGGAGATCCTGAGGGAGAGCCAGCATGGAGTCGTAGACCTTGCATTGCATCTGCCCGGTGCTCTGCACCACACAGTTCATCCAGAGACCCTCCCAGATGATCTGAGATGTCACAATGTTGCTGCCAATAAAAGCCGTCACCTTCCACATGGGCAGAGCACAGATGATAATAGTTCCAATCCATCCGATTACGGCTAGGGCAATGCCCAGAATCTGAATCCCAACAGCAGCCATGGCTTTGGTTTTTGGTTTTCTTCTTTTGCTTCAAAAGCTCCAAAAGCTCAGTAGCAATGCTCTAATAAGGGTGTTTCCCCAGAGAAGTGGCCTCAAAAGTGTTCACTGGAAGTGAGCTGGTAATTATATGCAACTCGAAGGGGTGGAGTTTTCTCATCGAAACTTGCAGCCAGTGAACATACTAGCCCAACTGGTTTTCTTGTATGCCTGCACACTGGGAGTGTAAAAAAACAGTACAGTCATTGGATCCATTTACATCTTCATACTTCTATGAGCAAACAGGTTGATGTAGCCTGAAAACCATGAAGGGGTATGGCTTCATCTTCCTTGACCCTAAACAGCAGCTTTCTGTTCAAGCATCCTTGGGATATTTTGTCATATGAACAGTAACTTTCTAAATCAGCCACAGTGTCTGATTTAGGCTGTTAACTGAACTGTCACTTACAATAGGACATTGATTTAACATCTCATCCACGGATGGTCACACACAGTGAGTCAGTAGCTGAGGTGGGATTTGAACCAGAGATCCTTCTCCTTACAAGCCCTGGACTTAGTCCAATGGACCACACTACCTGCTATGACCTTATATAGCAGCTCCATTGCATCATAGTTTCAATCTTCGCATACCAAAACACACGTTTAATGACATTTTCCAGCTGCTGTTGACTGCAATACATACAGACAACCCGGTTAACTCCACTGGTGGATAACTTGACGCCTTTGATTATTTTCTCCATATAAAATATATAAATAAAATATATAAATCCTGCCCCTATTTTTTTTTTATTTTACGCCACGCTTTACTGGTAAGTCCACACTTATTATCGGTACCAGACGGATACATACTGTTAAAAAGACTAGTGGCTAACTCGACACTTGACTGAACTCTGGACAGGAAATGCATAGTTCATTAATTCCCTCGCAACTGCCAAGTGCAGCTGGTTCCCGTATTATCAGTGCACTGTACAATGAATCAGAAGTGAAACTTTAGTTCTCGTTCAGTTGACTTTAAAGTTTTGGTTATTCAGGATAACATGCTTGTCAACAGAACTTTCAAAGCGCGTGTTTTTGCATGCGAAACAATCGACAATGTTCGATTTCTGTGCGAAACTGTAAGCTGTTTATAATTGTTTTTGTTCACTGAGTTAATTCTGTATAATGTATATTTGTTAAGTTGTGCTGTTTAATTCGTCAGATTAGACAGTACAAGCCAATACCTGAAAGTAAAGAAAAGTAGTATATACAGTATATATATATATATATATATATATATATATATATATATATATATATATATATATATATATATATATATATATATATATACACACACACACACACACTTCAATGGAAAGATTACACACATTCTTTGCACCGCATCGCAAAAACAAATCAAACAAGATAGCTCCTTCAGCTATTAACAAAATGCCGTTTAAAGTAAATTTCAACCTTTTTAATAAGCTGGTAAATGAGGAAAGGCTAAATCAAAACATCCCGAAAAATACGAGCACCTCTGAGATGACTACAGTCTCAGTAAGCAGTACAGAGAGAAGTACTGCCGGACAAACTGAAAAACCGAACATCAGTACTAGACGTGGGACCTTTACCCAGCAGTGACTTGATGCAATAGACATAGAAAGAACTAAAGAAGAAAAAATACCAGAAAACAAACAGCTTGGGCAATTCGTGTTTTTCGAGACTAGAAAAAGAATAAAAATACAGATTTTGAGGAAAACACTTGCCAGTGTTGATCACAGAGAATTTTATACAACCGTCAAAAATAAAGAGGGACAACAGTACGGCATGTCGAGAAACATTTCATTGCGAGCTGAAATATTCAAATCAATTACCAAGGAAAAGACGAATTATTATTATTATTATTATTATTATTATTATTATTATTATTATTATTATTATTACAATTGCACAATCTTTTTTTTCATAACTTTGTCCTACTTTCACAGAAGTATTTTTG
>NW_024472244.1:0-11475 GCF_017654505.1 Polyodon spathula | reverse complement strand
CGCAAAATAATAATAATAATAATAATAATAATAATAATAATAATAATAATAATAATATATTTTTTCACACTATTTTGTTCTCTGTTTATTCAAATACAAGTATACAGTTTTAAACACTCAATTTAGAGAGAAGATCGTTGTTATGGAGGACTACAGTTATAGAACGTTCATTGCAGAATGCTCATATATTAATTACCTCTATAAACCCCGAACTTATTTTCTGAAAAAGTTGGTAAATAAGGGTTTATTTTTTCAAGTTCAGACCCACTTTTAATTGAATGGCTTTTAATTTAAGCCTTACAAGTATTGATTTACATTGACAAATTTACATTTTATATACTGTATTATTTCCAAACTTTAAAGAGATACCATTCTAATAAACTTTAATAATGAGGTGTGCCCTGTATACTCTCCACACAACAAACGCCACTAATAATAATAATAATAATAATAATAATAATAATAATAATAATAATAATAATAATAGTAACGCTACACCCTGTTTTTAGGTGACACCAGAGACAGCAGGGAGTGTTGTTTATTAGCAATGAAAAAGCCTGTAATAACGTAATTGAAAATCTACTCATATTACATTTTTGTTACTGGCCCTTCTTTGTTTATCTAAATTGACAATTTGTACATAATCCCTTACACCAGATAAGACGCCCTGTTCATGAGTAGAATGGCGTGTGTGTGTGTGTGTGTGTGTATGTATGTATGTATGTATGCATGTATGTATGTATGTATGTATATAAAATGCCCAAAACGTCATGCAGCCTGATTTTGTTTATATACTTCATCAGGCCCTCCTCAGTGGTATTTAAAATATGACAGTGACTCAGGCCTGCTTGTTATGCCCAAGTGAAAGTGCACCACTCTCGGGTAGCGTTCTTTCAGCTTCACTGCCCGACTCTCTGGAACTCTCTCCCAGCTCTTGTGCGTGCAGCTCCACAATCCACAATTGCTCGCTTCAAATCAACTCTCAACTCTTGTTCTCTCTTGCTTTTAATGCTCCCTAAGCCTGATAGCTGTTATTAGCTGTTGTCTAAATCGCTATTTCAGGTTTTTCACTCCATATTATTCGTGTAATTCTGCTTGACACACAAGATCAGCCGGAACCCATGCGTACTGAACAAAACCTTCTAACTACTGTAAGTCTAAATGTGCAGAAAGAGGTTCTGGGGGAAGAACATCAAAACAGCCTTGGACTGTGTGTCCTCAGTGTCATAAACACAAGAGGACACTCCTTGCCCTGAGTCAAACAGGAGAAAGAAAACAAACAAGACAAGTGTGTTTGTTCTTTTAGCTTCTTCACTAACTAAACCTATTAAAAGGGAGGCAAAGGCAGCACAGCCTTTAAGACAAACTTTGCCAGAGAAGTGTTGACATGTGGTAATGCTGGAAAGACCAGAAAAACACATTTTTAACCCTCAAGCTGCCAGGTGTTTTTTGTTTATTTTTTATCCCAGTGCCTGGATACAGCAGGGGAAGGAAAGTGAATAGTTCCATATCTGGAAATTACTTCAGTGCCTACACTGTCACACCTTTTTCCATTTTTTCCCCAAACCTTTTTTTTTTTAACATACTCTCTCTCAAAAATAAAATTAAAAAAAATTTAAAAAACAAGAAGTTAGTAACAAATGGGGTAGATAAAGACCTTTGCCAATCTAGCAAGCACAATACAGAACTAAGCAACTTCCTCTGGTTGCCTAGCGCCTGTGACTGGGAGCTAAAAATGGCAACAATAATAAATAAAGATGCAAAGACACTGATCCTCATCTAGGCACTTTAAAAAGCTTAAATCCTCAAACAGATTAGCCAAATCCAAGCTCTAGGTTTTACCATTTACCATTTTTTTGCTTTGCTTAAAGGTGGATTTGCCATACTTGGCGTCTCAGTTTGTATCGCCTCACTTGACTAGGGGTTCCCCAGCTTTACTATGCATTACAACACCTTGCTGCTGTGCTGTAACTGCAGTAGGCTGCAGCAAACCTTTTTTAAGAGTAGAGTACAGCCACCTTCATATGAGGGTGAAGAGCAATTTGCTCTCATTCAATGCCAAGACCTGATCATTCAATCTGGACCTGGACTTCGTCCTGAAAATGCCAGAATTTGAGATGTACACAAATTGGCCAAAGAGAAAACGAAGGCTTTAAGTTGCTATCTGCAGCGATTATTCACATCAGCACTCTAAACACGTTGCCCAATGAATTTGAACGGAGAGGGAAATCCCATTGTGGAGACGTAAGAATAAGAATCTTTGAAAGGACCATCGTCTGGAGGAAACATTTTCCCACTTGACCGTATGAAAGCAGGGGAACGCTTTCAGGTTGAAGTGCTTTTCATGTGCCCGGCATAATTCGTTCTCAGATAATTCTACAGTTTCCGTGCTAACAACCTGTTCATCAGCATGCTTTCTTGGAAACCAAGTGTAAACTCGTAGTGAACAAGCCCCTTGTGTATGTTTTAGAAGCCTTCCTGCTATAAAGCTAAAGGATATTATTACCAGGGAGGAATGCAGGGAAGTAAATCCTATTAAGTGTTAATACTTAATTGTACAGAATTATTTTAATATAAGGTTGTTTTTTTTCAAGTTACTTGCCATGATTAAAAATACAAAAACAAGTGGATTATCCTCTATCTTGAAACTAACAAACTCGCTGATACTTAAAATGAGCACCAGGAGAAAGGATACAGTTAATGATTCATTTGAAGTTAAACCACTCATCCGAGACTGATCGCCCTAAAAACAGTCAACAATCTCACATTCCGTTGGCTGGGGGTTTTGGTAACCAAGTACAAGGCAGACCAGCATACTTCTGTGTCTGCTTTGTGCTAACAAAGTCTCTGAATGGATTTTGTGCGCACCAGCCAGTAGAATGTGATCTATGGAACTCTGGTCCTCTACACAGAGGTGCAACGCTGGGACAGGGTGTTCAACAAATAACTAATATTATTCATCTGAAAATAAATATATGGTGCAAATTTAAAACAGTGGCTTTTCACAAACCATACCGCGCCACACTAATAGACGATTGCAAGCTCACCCTTATAAAGGTTCACCATAGTAACAGCACAGCAACGAGTAAGAAATCATAGTGAAAGCATGGTAATGCATTGGCAAGCATTGTAAAGAAGAGCGAGGTATTGTTAAAACATACATTTTTTTAAAAAATGGCAAACCATGGTAAACTATGGTAAATGAATAGTTTAACTATGGGAAAACTGAAAATTAGTAAATGCAATGGCATTTTCAATTGTTTTCAGTGTTGAAATATGTTTACTTGTATAACTGAGTAAAAGTGTGAAAGATCTGTTATTGGTCTCATTAAGTGGAAAGTGCTATGCTGAGTTTCCCTATTTGCGCATTCATTTTGCATACAGCAGGTGTGAATGGCACTAGTTACAAGGTCCCAGGGTCATCCTGCTAACTGACCAATGAAAGCCTAACATCCAATCGTTTTTACAGTGTTGACTACATGTGATTTCACACAGCAACGCCCCAAAAATCTAACCACGTACTCATTTTCTCTATAGTAAACAGCAGTGCACTACATTATCACTTGTATTGTACAGGGCTACACATAATCAGTGATACAAAAATAAATCAAAAATACATTGAATTGCAGATCTGTCAAGGCAGGATTTAGATGTCAAGATTCAAGTTCCTCAGTTCATATTCTAAAATCGAACGCATTCAAAAGAGACTGAGACATTACAGTAGACTTTGAAATACGCAGGCCCAAAGGCCCTCCATACTTCACAATGCCTCCATTGTTCTGTGACATTTTAAGAACACCCAGATCTGTAATGTGAGGATCAGAAAGAACTGAAAACAAGTTACTTGATCTGGGGTCTGAACTTCATGGCAGTACCTGGGGACAGTACTATTTTTCAGTGTTTTCGCGTTCGTCGATTTTTTAATTTTGTTTTTGTAAAAACAGAATCCACAAAACCAAAAAACTTAATACCACGGCAGGCATCCAAAGAACCACAAATCCTAACCACCTATCATATAGCAGCAATCAGAAATCATTAAAAAGATTTTTTTTTTTTTTTTTAAACAATTTAAAGCAATTGACTGTGTGAATTAGCAGATATATGATAGTTATAGCATTCCCTTCATGCACATAGTGCATTATAACACACATTTATATCTATATCCAAAATTCGCAATTCATGAAAACGTGCTGATGTTTATATCCAGGCTGGTGATTTGGTGAAGTGAAAGTGTATACTGTGCAGTACTGCATGAACCATGAACTTTATTAACTGTGAAAGCAAGCTAGTCCTGGTACCGGTTTTTCATGCACAACTATTTGAACAACAAGTTAGATAACTTTTGTCCATTGCTATTGCTTATTTGATGTTGCTGCTGACCGCTTGGAAGACCATACTGCTGGCCCAGTACCTCGTCCTTATGAAGAGACTAGTGCTAACTTTTATTATCGGGACTGTGAGACACAGCTAAAGGGGCTTTTTTTATTACAGGGTAGGAATATGAAGCCGTGCAAATCAGAGCAGTTCAGCAGAGTTTTTAAAGCTGATGATGTCAGAAGGCAGATGGTTTACTCAGTATGCAATAACCCACAGTAGGTGCCAACAGACTGCACAGTAGCGTATGGTTAATCATACCTTTCTTTGGATCCCTGTATGATACAATTCAAAGACCAGTTCATCTAATGTCTATCTACTGGTGTATCTATTTGAGCTCCTCCCATAAGCAGTGCACACAGTCTGAATAACTCTATACATTCAGCCTTGAATAAACTTGAGGTGTAAAAAACCCCTGAAAACTTCCCTATAAGGTTTCTTGAAGTTCTTTTTAAAAAAAAGGACATTTTAATGCTCACCTTGCAAGTTGGGAAGTTGTGAAGACTGGTCCTGTCCTGAAACAAAGTGTATTGATGTTGCTTTCTGCTTTCCCCCCTGACCCTACCTTTTTTTTTGCAATAATCTGCGCAGGAGGGACATACAAACAAATAAAATGACGGCATACGGTAAATAAACCATGCAAGCTTTGTTCCCAAATGAAAGAGAACACTGATGAAACCTAAATCTCCAGCGAGAACAATCAGCGGTCTATTTTTCAGGGTCTGCTCATTTCAAGATCTATCCCAATGGTCCGGAGACACAGTCCTACACACAGGTATGTGCAAAGGAATTTTCACAATTACTTTTCCCATGAAGGAATTTTTTAATAACGATGCTTTCCTTTGAGAATTATGGGATCAATCCAGAACTTTTTCCCCTAATTGAAAAGTTCCCAAACATTAGGCTTTAAGAATGAGAAACAGTTAGAGACTTATAAATCAGTACTTACAAAGCAGGTGTTAATGTGTGTCTACTAATAGCCACTGAAATGTTGCCTATATGTTTCAAGAAGGGATTGCATGATTATCAAGGTACAGGTTAGTGTGAAAAATTCATATTTTTATTAAATATGGGCTGCTTTATAAATGGTATGGTGTAAAATGTATGTAAATTAACTTTGTAAATACTTCAAATGGAATGGAAATACTATTTTTTTTAAATTAATATTTAGCAAAATAGGGCTGTTTTTATCAAATGGTGCTTTTCTTATACTGAACATTTTTAAATGGTCAACTTAATTCATAATGAAGAAACTTCCTTAGTTTTATGAAACGGGGCTCCACTAGTGTGGCGATTGTAAACAGCCACTTGTGTTAATTTCTGTTCCTTTGGTAATAGTAT
The DNA here is from genome assembly GCF_017654505.1 of Polyodon spathula. NCBI lineage: Eukaryota > Metazoa > Chordata > Actinopteri > Acipenseriformes > Polyodontidae > Polyodon > Polyodon spathula. Next base: position 5,760 of record NW_024472244.1, on the reverse strand, counting down.
TAAACACTGTTATCCCATTGCCTTGTGCTTAGCAGTGCCAACTTTTAATACCGCTAGAAGATGACTGGCAGACACAGTTGTAAAGAAGCGTTTATTAGAGTAGGTATATGCAGCTGTGCAAAGCAGCACAGCAGAGTTTTTAAAATACACAGAATGAGGCAGCCGACTGAAATAACCCACAAGAGCTGCCAACAGAGTGCACAGCAGTGTACAGTAAATCGTACCTTTCTTTGCCTCCCTGTATGATAAAATCCACAATCCAGTTCATATAATGTCTATCTACTGGTCTTTAATCCCTTCAGACTATTTTAGGCATCGGGTTATTAATGAATACCAACACAGAACATGCACTGGCTCCACTATTTACACCTGTGATGGAGCGCAGTTATTCTTGGCGCTCCTGTATGTTACCTGTGCTGCAAGGCAGACAGTGCAGCCCGCATTCTGGGATGAGAGAACCAAAACAAAGTCAAGGTAAACGGAGACAGTGTGGCTGCCAGTGATACAACAAACACGTACAGTATGATAATTAGCTGGTTTTTATGGTTGGGAAATAGACTCCTTTGAGAAAAAACAGTTGCAAACAACACAGCTGTTAAGCCTACTTGAGTTTCAGGAAGAATTCATTTTAAACCAGATGTTTTATTAGGTGCTGCACAGCCCCCTGGCCTTGTTTAATATCATACAAACTTAATCCCTTGGTGTCTACTAAATTCTTTCTCGCTGGTGAAGTTTGGTCGTCCCCTTTTGAAATCACAGCCCGCCTTGTGCGTTCTGATATTTGTGGTAAGCTCTGTTGCAACTCGGGAAACCATACAGAAATGAAACATTGATCTTTCAGCAGTTTGGTTACCAACGCATTTCCTCCTGCAGAGCATTTAAAACCAACATCCTGCCAAAAAAAAACCCCAAAAAAACAAAAGGAAACACGGAGGGCTGTACAGACCGCCTTTGAAACTAGTGATTTGAAGCACATGTTTTCAGGGATTATAAAATAAGTCTTTCATAAAGATTGGAGAGCAAGAGACAGGCAATATAAATATTTCTTCAATAGCAGTATTTTTTATTATTATAACAATCCGTTGTTTTAAGTGGGGCAGTAGACGTTGAAAAATGTTTTGAGAATGATGTTTTGAGTCCTGAAACTTTGCTAAAGCGCATGCTTATTGATTCATGAATACAGCTGTAGTGTTTGCATTGAAAGAAAGTTATTCTTGTGTTATTTTCATGTTTACCTCTTTTAACAGTTTGGTATTTGGAGTGATATCTCAAAATCAGCACACTGCTATTGTAGTACAGAAAAGATAACTCCACTCAAAACATCACACCAGTGAAATAATTCTGCATATACCCCTTGTCTTTTTCTGAATAAAACACTGAACCTGATTAGGACTAATCAATAGACAGCCTTAGCTGAGAGAATATAACCAAGGTTAGTGCTAATCAGGGATTGTGAAATCAGACGTTCATTCAATTACTTAACTTCTCCTGGAACATGCTCTGTAAAATGAATGCACGTCTATTTTGATTTAATTTGTTTGCAATACTAAAACAAGTGTAATTGTTACTCTCTTCTGGTGTTTTAAAGCATGCATGATCAGCAACATTGAGTCATTTTCATAACATCTATAGCTATCCATTGAACAGTTCCAGATACTAACAATACTATATTTAATATGGCCCATCTATTCAACTCTGCCACTCTGGGTTTCATGGTAATGGCTAAAAACAAACAAACAAACAAACAAACAAACAAAAAGCAATGGCATTTTATATGCTAGGTGCTGTATATACTAGCCTATAATCTAGATAAAAAGGGTGGCAGGCAAGATTGTGGCTGTAACTGGTTGGCTCCAGTCCTGTCAGCCCCACCTGTAATCCCTTCTTCACAAGTGTCATGCAATCTCTCAAAGTGTGGGGGTTGGGGCGTGAGAAACTGGATTGAAAGAAAGGCTTGATCGAGCACAATGGTAAGAACAACAAATAATCAGACACCTGTGATCTGCATTCACGTGGACAAACGTTAATAGCAATGGAGGCAGCAAGAGTGGAATACGCTGTCAGACATATACACACAGCCTAGGAAACAAATACCTTGCAGTCGTCAGCAGAAAGTGGTTTATTTATTTGCCGTTTTAACCATCTTTTGGAAGCTTTGCACAGCGACTCAGGGGCACACGAACCAAGCTGTTCTTTCCCTGTGCATTAGCATTCCACTCCACATGCAATAGCTTTGTTGCCTTGGGCTACAACTGCTGGCCATACCTATACCCTTTCCAACAGGTGTGACTAAGTGGCTAGGTTTTCTTCCAATGGGAATACCTGTTCTATAAGAATACAATTAACCTAAACATTGTACAGGTGGGGAGTTTTCTTGTGCTTGTCCAGTTTCAAGCAATACTTTTGGTAGGATTTTTTTTTTTTCTTCTTTTGTGCTGAATTACTTAATAGATCCTTGGTTGTCTGCCAGAGCCCTTGACACAATATAACTTAAAATATCCTGGTGATGACTGTCTTGGTATCTGCTTCGGTTTCTGTGACTCACTTCTGTTTTGCTGCAGGCTTCAAAGCTCACGGTTTCTGTGGTAGATTCTTACAGATTACAGTGACAAACACCCACATGGACCAGGCTGGTATTTACCGTGACACAGCGTTATTACACATCATATAGACAGGGCTGGATTACGTTTAATGGAGCCCCGGGGCTGTTCTCGTTTTGGGGACCCCTCTTTGCATACTCGTTTGCTTCCCTTTACTGTTTCACTACCACCACACTCTATTAACATTAATGTCAAATTATTCAGTCTGAGCTGATCCGTATTTTACCTGATTCGATGTTAGTGCCAGTTTTGAAAATGAGCATTGACCACAACGTTAGTTACTGGCAGTTTCAAATACAAAATGGGAAATGCAAATAGACTCTTTTGCCGTAATAGCAAGTTATCTGGAAATGTGTTGTCCTTATCTCTTATGAACATGTACGTGTATAATAGGTTTACAATAAATATATATGGAGCCAAAAAATGTTTCACAAATAATAGAAGGATAGTACACAGAGCTGTCTTATGGAGTGTTGTTTTATTATTATTTGTCTCGGCAGAATCAGCAGAGCAGCACACCCAGGAACAACAGATTTATTTATTTAATTTAGTTTTTTTGTTTGATTTTCTGGTGACCAAATGAGGCAAGCTGTGTTTTAAGACAACCTAAAAACTAAATGGAAACCCGGTTTAATAAAGCTGTACAATATCAGTACGTCGCATGAGGCCAAACTGGAACTCAGACACAAACACGCTGCCTCCGGTATTTTATGAATTGGTTTATTTGCATTTGGAACGAGAATTTCTCAGTCTAAAATAAAACTGCATGGAAACACACACAACCCGAAACTACTACCAAAATAGAGTGAGAAAAAAGGCGCGACTTCTTTTTATGTTTCCATGGAGACTGCCCCACTGTAATCCGTACAAACCAGGTCGTTTCATGTTGAATTCTCGCCATTGTATTTTATGGTATCTTCACATACATTTGTTGCTATTGTGTTTTGTTTCACATGTCTTCCTCGCTATGACGCTGTACTCGCGGTGTTTCTGCTTTTCAGCGTCGCTCTCATGCTTCCCAGGTGTTGCTTTGTCAGACATTTACCGGTTCTGATCTGTGTCACATTCACGCCGCACCAAACAGTTTGATCTTGATCGCAGGTCAAGCCATATGATCAGGCAGTCCCTGCTCCTTCAACGCAGTATGACTTGGTAAAACACACACGTTGTTCTGATCCATAAAGTCACACGCTACTTATTTTTTTGATTTTGCATTCTAAATTATGTATATTTTTGAGGCCCCCCAAAATCTGAGGTCTTGAGCTGCACCCCCTAGAGCCTCGGCATTAATCCAGCCCTGAATATAGTAATCAGATCTCAAAACAAGCATCTGCTGACAAAACAATCACTACCAATGAAACTGAAGCAGTAGCACCAGTATCGGTGACGTCTTTAATTGCAACCTTTAGGTGTTATTCGAGGAGCAGGTGCAGGGGCTCCTCCCTAGTTAATCGAGCCAATTAACCTCCCTATTTAAGCCCTGGGTTGAACACTGTCTGTTTCTTGCGTTTTCCACCTTCCTCGCCTCCTCCAAATACAGCGCCACCTCAGCAACGGTCTCCCTCTGGGGGCAGGTGACGTCACTTCCCAAACTTAGGCCCAGCTGAGCTGGCCTCGACCCCTGAGAGAGCCAGAGGGGTCCCTCGGCCAAATTTTAACAATCTCTTTACCTGTACTCTTTACTAACAAGCTTGCTTTCCTCTCTGGCCCCTTTGTGTGCTCATTTTCTTTTCTTTTTCAGAATTCCTGTTGCCCCGCGCGGCTCTGTCTCGGAGGTCTGGCCATGCCGATCTCCCGAAGCGTAGGCGTTCACTGTTAGTTGGGGCGACTTCTTCTAGTCTTCTCAAATGTATCCTCTATCCTTCTCTTCATTTTCCCCTTGGGGGAAGTAACGCTTGCTTCCCAGCCTTGGAGGCCGATCGGTTCGGTCTGACCGCCACGAGGTTCATAAAGTCACAAGCACATCAATTCTACTTCCAGTACCAAGGCTTATTCCTTGCAGCCCTTGCTCCTGTTCCATGAATTACACAGTAACACTGTAATTCTAATTGCTGTAATTGTGTTCCATCGCTGTTGTCTGTTCTATATAATATAGTCAACAAGGCTGTTATAGGTAACGGTCCACTGGGAATGCTTCTGTATGGAGTGGATTCATGTATATGAGAAATATATATTTATTACGTTATGTGAAAGGTACACTTACACACACGTTCATATAAGTCATATATGCATTTTACAGAGGTTTATAGGCCAAGTTTTATCAAGACAACTTTTTTCTTTTATGGATAAAGCTCATTTTGAACTAAAATATTACAAACCTAGGCACATTTTAGTCCTTAAATTAACTTTAAGAATTGCTTGCTACTACTGTAAAAAAATAATAATTTTATTTGCAGTTTTGGGCGTGAAATATCATATAGATGTCCATGTGGGCATCACGCAGTACCTGTATTTACCCCTTTGTGTCTGTTTGTTTAACTTGTTTATACTCAAGTTAGTTTACCTGAGAGGTGCGTCTCTTTTGCAGTGGATCCTGTTTGCCTGGTTTCACTGCTGGGATGGAACAAGGTACAGGGAGGTCAGTTATTTGTCCGAAAGGTTACCCAGTAAATCAATAGCCCCGCTGCACTCTGAACCCCTGGACTTTCTAACCCTAATTAGACAAGAGGTATAATTTTATTTCAAAGCGCTGTCCATTCCAATCTCCAGTTTTATTTTCACATTGGTCAGCTGGAAATGACACTGGAAGAGCTTGCTGTTATAAAGCACTGTTGTTTTTGTATACTTGCTTAAGGTACATTTCTGGGTGGAGCTTAATTTTTTTTCAGATTCGTTGTCATCTATTGCTTTCACTTTTCTGTTGTCTTCCTTCGAGATATGAATAAAAGCAACTCATATTTAACTATGTTTAACAACACATTTCCCGCACAAGACTTTTGTTAAAGAGTTGGACATTGCAGTACACCTCCCTCAATAATAAAGCCCTCTTATTTTCTTGCGCTGGCTTGTCGTCATGGTAACTGATCCTATCTGGCATGCTTTGGCTTCAACTAGTAAGAATTTGCTTGTGTAACTAAGGAAGTTACCAGGGAGTTAGGCAGTGAAGGCCCCTGGAGCTATGTGAACTCGTTCAACTGGTTCCTGGCCCCTCAGCAGGCAA
>NW_024472243.1:0-25000 GCF_017654505.1 Polyodon spathula | reverse complement strand
GGTGTGAACATTGTGACTTCTCAGATTATTTGGGAAGGCATATGGATGAACTGTGTGGTGCAGAGCACCGGGCAGATGCAGTGCAAGATCTATGACTCCATGCTGGCTCTCCCTCAGGATCTCCAGGCAGCCCGAGCCTTGCAGGTCATCTCCATAATCTTGGGCCTCTTGGCCATTTTGATCTCCATCATGGGAGCCAAGTGCACCAACTGCATTGAGGATGAGGGGACCAAAGCTAAGGTCATGATTGTGTCAGGGGTTACGTTCATCCTTGCATCCCTCATGCAGCTCATCCCAGTGTCATGGTCAGCTAACACCATCATCAGGGATTTCTACAACCCCCTTGTGCCTGAATCCAGCAAGAGAGAGATGGGATCTTCCTTGTTTATCGGATGGGCTGCAACATCTCTTCTGCTCTTCGGAGGAGCAATTCTGTGCTGCTCCTGCCCACCAAAGGAAACTAAATATCAGCCATCCAAGATGGCTTACTCAGCAGCCAGGTCTGCCGCTCCGAGTGGCTATGACAGGAAGGACTACGTCTGAACTTCTTGAACGGTCTTGAGGTTTTTCCTTCTTCGTCCTGCTTTAGCTGCATACTTTGTTTTGCAAAAAGAAAAGAAAATTCATTGGACACCGAAAAGAAAGTCTGCAGTGATGGCACGGAAACCTAATCTATTAACACAAGTGAACTGGATTCCATTTGCGAACAGTGGCAGATCAGGAATTGGATGGTATGAACTGAAAGGTTATGGCTTGATCTCACGTGATACCTAGATATAACTATAGCACCTAGAAAAACACTTGGAGGAAATCTGCATGTGTTGCCATCACATTTAAAAGAAAACTGTATATAAAAAAAAGATGCAGCTACGTAAACTATATAAAATATAAAATTGATTTTGATTTCACTAGTTCAGGGGTTTGTGAGAAAAGTGCGAATGTGTTTGTTTACTGATAACGAAGCACTTTATATAAATAGTAATGATCATACATATTTATATTTTTCTTACAGCTGTTCATGAATCCATTGTTATGTTGTACTAACTGGTTCAGTAAATGCCTAAATAAGATATTTTGGTTTTTAATGTTGGTGATATATATTTATCAATTATTAAAACAAACCTCACTAATGTAGAAAGTGTACCGTTCCTGTGTATAGTAAAGATTGTGCTTTTTTATCATGTAATATTGCTAACTGGATTGTTATCTATCTGTTTCTTGGATCTAGTCTGAAAGTGATTATTCTATTCTGTATGTTTAATAATTCTTTATTTGAATGAAACAGTTTCTTATTGTTTAAAATATTTTCTTTTGTACCAATACTGTAAATAAACAACTTGATATTTTCCTGTTTTAATTTTCTAGTTATTATTCCTAGTACTAAAAATTGCTGGATATTTACTCAGAATGAAAAACTGAGTAAAAAAACTGACAGAAAAAAAAACTTTAATGTATGTTCCTCTGCTTATTTTGTTCAAGCATTAAACGCAGAAAAATGCAACTTCAATTCAGGTAACAGATAAAAAAACTCTTGTTATGCATCAAAGGGTTCTGTCCTCGTACACCTGTATACACCATACTGCACACACTAGTTTATATTACATGAACAAAGCACGGCTTTTGTCTTACTAAGGCTATGTCTTACCAAGACGTCAAAAAACACAGATAAAGAAGCACTTGCTTAAACAATTATGCATTTGAATCATTTGCCAAATAGATTATTCCTCCAGCTAGAAGCACTAAGCAAGAGCAGTATTTTAAACCTGCAGTTAGCAATGGATTCAGTGGAGGTCTGCACCAGTGTTGTCAACGCAAGCATGGCTGCGCTTCTTCAGTTTCTAGGAATTTAAAACATTCATGCTCTGACTTTTCTTCTTGTAATTTTAAATACAGACCTAGCACGTTTGGGTTAAGGTTCATAGAAACAGTAAAAGAGGAACATTTGTTGCCATTGTGGATCAAACTTTCAGTTGAATGTGAGCTCATGAGGAAGTTTCATTTTGCAGGCTGGCAGTTAAAAACGAAATCACGCCCACTCCTCTTCCTAAAAAAAAAAAAAAACTAGCATTGTGTGTACATCATATTTGCATTTTCAATTTGTTTAATGATGTTTTGTTAAAATATATTCATGTGAAAGAATTGTCTGCCTGCAGGCTGTTAGGTGTGTTTCCTTGACCTCACACATTCAGTCTGGTTTTATTGGAATCATTTAGCTGACCCCTGGTCCTTGTTTCTTTTTTCAGGCAGTCCCTTGGTCGACACTGTCAAAAAGTCCCTTGGCCACAAGATATTATATATATATATATATATATATATATATATATATATATATATATATATATATATATATATATATATATATATATGCTGTAAACAGATAAGCAGACAGCAAATAATATTATTGATCTCTACGGTCAATGTTGGACCTATCATCACACAGTCAACGTGAATTTGTCAACATGTTTTGTATTAGGACTTAAGAATAACATTTTCAGGTCATGAATACCAAAACTGGGGCTAGATCTTTAATAACCATTGGGTGGAGCTTCTTTATTTTCCTGTTGTTGATGTCAGGTAAATATTGAACTGCTCTTTGAAACTGCCAGAATGACGCAGAGCGCTCCTTGTGGACGTTCAGCAGGCTATTGTACAGTTTGTGATAAAAACACAGTGGGAGGCCATCCAAAAACTAAAGAATTCAAGGGCCTCAAACTGAGTGATCGAAGGACTCATTAAAAAAAGATCAAAGAGAGGCAAACATAGTGAAGCTCTTTGTTGAGAAAACATGGACACAGCTCCCCTGAGAGGCTATGACTCCAGTAGAGATTAACAATAACATGAACAATGTATTGAAGCATGATCAGGTCCTGTTGTAGGTGAGTACCCAGGGTCTGGAAAGTATGAGGATGATTTCAGAGAGGGGGTATTTTAGCCCTATTGTGCATTATTTGACTTATAACTTTTTCATAGCACAGTTGTTTTTTAATAACATCATCCTTTTTTTAGGATATCTTGAAACAAAACTCCCTCTCTACAGCAGTTACTGCATAGTGTAATATTTTTTAATGCTTGTCATTTCAGATTTAACTTAAGTGTTATATTACAGTACATGACTGAGTGATACAAGCAGAGGGTACAAAGCTTTCAGTGTTTTCAGCTTCTTTGTTTATGGTTACCTCAGACTTGAACCAAAAAGATGAACCAGCCAAGAATAATGTATAGCCAAATATGTGTACAGATCAGAAACAACAAAAGCACACTCTATATCTATCTCTGTACTGTGCTAATGATAAGCATGTTTTATCAGTGCTGTGTCTAAAAATATGAAGGCGCTTTATTCAAATCATGTAGTCATTAATAAATAAATAACCAGTGTATGTGAAAATGAGTTCTGTATACAGCATGTATATTTCCACATGTAGTAGCATTCTGAGATGCCAGCTTGTACTGACTCTAGCCACACCCTTCAGACATCATTGTGTAAAAGGAGAGCAAAGCTTCACAACTGTAGAGCTTCAGCCCTCCCAGCATATGATGTAACCTCCCAGAATGACTCCACCCTCTACCTGCACAATAAAGAACACATTTTGCTCCATGGTGCCTGCATACAAGATCTAAACTGGCAATTCAAGGTCCTTTGTTCCAGGCATCACCAATCCTTACACCCACAGCGCAGAAAAAAAAAGGGCAAACATGTCCGCAGGGTTAGAGATTCTTGGGTTGGCCCTGAGTGTGTTAGGGTGGATAGCTGCCATCATCGCCTGTGCTCTGCCCATGTGGAGAGTGACCGCTTTCATCGGAAGCAACATTGTGACATCTCAGACCATCTGGGAGGGTCTCTGGATGAACTGTGTGGTGCAGAGCACCGGGCAGATGCAATGCAAGATCTACGACTCCTTGCTGGCTCTCCCTCAGGATATCCAGGCAGCTCGAGCCTTGACTGTCATCTCTATCCTTCTGGCACTCTTCGCCATCTTGATCTCCATCGTCGGGGCCAGCTGCACCAACTGCATTGAGGACGAGGGGGCCAAGGCGAAGGTCATGATCATAGCGGGGGTCATGTTCATTATTTCTGGGGTCATGCAGCTTATCCCAGTCTCCTGGTCTGCCAACACCATCGTCAGGGACTTCTACAACCCTTTGCTCACTGATGCTCAAAGAAGGGAGCTTGGCTCCTCTTTGTTTAGTGGATGGGCTGCAGCAGTTCTCCTGATCCTAGGCGGGGCCCTTCTCTGCTGCTCCTGTCCACCCCGGGAAAAGAAATACGCCCCAGCGAGAATGGCTTATTCTGCTGCCCGATCAAACCCACCCAGTGGCTACGACAAGAAAGACTACGTCTAAACCTCAAAATCGGCTTTGCTTTGAAGCTCCTCTATCATACCTGCTGTTATAACAAAAATAATAATAATGTGTTTAAATGGACAAATGGAAGAGACTCCGCAATGAAGGTACTGTTTTCTGTTGCTGGTGTTTTTGTGTGTGTGTTTTTGTGGGTTTTTTTTCAGCCTGTAGCCCCCTGTAGATTTCATAGAGCTTGTAGTTTGGGTTGCTCTGAAGATCTCCTGGTGTTAACGCTGGGGTTTTCCACTGGACCTTAATGATCCCTGTTGGGGGTACTGCTTAATGATTTCCCTTTTCAATTGGCCATTTTGTATTGCTTGTTTTTATATTCCACTAAGGTAGTTGCAAGTGTAAACTGTAAAGCTTAGCTACCAGAACCACATCAGTTCTCTGATAATGGATGTCAAGGAGCAAGTAGGTTCATTTTTATTTTCTTTTGGTTTACTTGTTGCACGTATTTAACAAACAAACAAAAAAAAAAACTAATTTAAGGGATCACTTACCTGGGTAAAATATTTGAAGAATGTTCTGTTTCAATGTTACTGTTTAGTGATGTGCAAATGAACCACAGCTACATATGGAAAAAAAAAAAAAGTGTATTTTACAAAAATAAATAATAATTTACCGTTTTATTTTCTTATTGATAAACTGACATAAGTTCATAGTGGTTAATATGCAGGTATGTGCAGGAAATGAAAGAGAAGCCTTAAGGTACAAGTCATTAAAATAGCCCCTGAAGATATATAAAAAGAATGCTTACCCTGAGCAAAGACATGGCAGCTGCTGCTGAAATCCTTTTAAAGTGGACAGCATGTTATAAGAACTCAAGTGAATCACTCTGTAATTCAGTTGGAATATAGAAATACATTCTAAATGGTTTCTTTATTAGAGACAATGTGAGTAACAGAGACCCAAACAACAGATCTGATGAGGTGTCATTTTACTCTTTGCAAATACTGTGAATATGCAGCAACTGCCCCAACATTTTAGCATTAAGATTTTAGATTTTCTTTTTTTTTTTAACTCTCAAAAACCGCAGTGTAATTCACAGTCTGACGTAACTTTGACAATAGTATGTTTAAACAGAGGATAATGAGACAAATATGGGGATGATTTAAGAGAAGGGGTATTTTAGCCCCTATTGTGCATTATTTGACTTACACCTTTTTGTATAACTTTTTCATAGCACAGTTGTTTTGCATCCACTATCTCTGTACTGTGCTAATGATAAGCATGTTTTATCAATGCTGTGTCTAAAAATATGAAGGCGCTTTATTCAAATCATGTAGTCATTAATAAATAAATAACCAGTGTAAGTGAAAATGAGTTCTGTATACAGCATGTATATTTCCACGTGTAGTAGCATTCTGAGATGCCAGCTCGTACTGACTCTAGCCACACCCTTCAGACATCATTGTGTAAAAGGACAGCAAAGCTTCACAACTGTACAGCTTCAGCCCTCCCAGCATATGATGTAACCTCCCAGAATGACTCCACCCTCTACCTGCACAATAAAGAAACACATTTTGCTCCATGGTGCCTGCATACAAGATCTAAACTGGCAATTCAAGGTCCTTTGTTCCAGGCATCACCAATCCTTACACCACCAGCACAGAAAAAAAAAGGGCAAGCATGTCCGCAGGGTTAGAGATTCTTGGGTTGGCCCTGAGTGTGTTCGGGTGGATAGCAGCCATCATCGCCTGTGCTCTGCCCATGTGGAGAGTGACCTCTTTCATCGGAAGCAACATTGTGACATCTCAGACCATCTGGGAGGGTCTCTGGATGAACTGTGCGGTGCGGAGCACCGGGCAGACACAGTGCAAGATCTACGACTCCTTGCTGGCTCTCCCCCAGGATATCCAGGCGGCCCAAGCCTTGACTGTCATCTCTATCCTTCTGGCACTCTTCGCCATCTTGATCTCCATCGTCGGGGCCAGCTGCACCACCTGCATTGAGGACGAAGGGGCCAAGGCGAAACTCATGATCATAGCGGGGGTCATGTTCATTATTTCTGGGGTCATGCAGCTTATCCCAGTCTCCTGGTCTGCCAACACCATCGTCAGTGACTTCTACAACCCTTTGCTCACTGATGCCCAAAAAAGGGATCTTGGCTCCTCTTTGTTTAGTGGATGGACTGCAGCAGTTCTCCTGATCCTAGGTGGGTCCCTTCTCTGCTGCTCCTGTCCACCCCGGGAAAAGAAATATGCCCCAGCGAGAATGGCTCATTCTGCTGCCCGATCAAACCCACCCAGTGGCTACGACAAGAAAGACTACGTCTAAACCTCAAAATCGGCTTTGCTTTGAAGCTCCTCTATCATACCTGCTGTTATAACAAAAAAAATAATAATGTGTTTAAATGGACAAATGGAACAAACTCTGCAATGAAGGTACTGTTTTCTGTTGCTGGTGTTTTTGTCGGGTTTTTTTTCAGCCTGTAGACCCCTGTACATTTCATAAAGCTCGTAGTTTGGGTTGCTCTGAAGATCTCCTGGTGTTAACGTTGGGTTTTCCACCTTAATGATCCCTGTTGGGGGTACTGCTTAATGATTTCCCATTTCAATTGGTCATTTTGTGTCGCTTGTTTTTATATTCCACTAAGGTAGTTGCAAGTGTAAATTGTAAAGCTTAGCTACCAGAACCATATCAGTTCTCTGATAATGGCTGTCAAGGAGCAAGTAGGTTCATTTGTCTTTTCTTTTGGTTTACCTGTTGCATGTATTTAACAAACAAACAAAAAAATAATAATTTAAGGGATCACTTACCTGGGTAAAATATTTGAAGAATGTTCTGTTTCAATGTTACTGTTTAGTGATGTGCAAATGAACAACAGCTACATATGGAAAAAAAAAAAAAAGTGTATTTTACAAAAATAAATAACAATTTACTGTTTTCTTTTGTTATTGATGAACTGATATAAGTTCATAGTGGTTAATATGCAGGTATGTGCAGGAAATGAAAGAGAAGCCTTAAGGTACAAATCATTAAAATAGCCCCTGAAGATATATAAAAAGAATGTTTGCCCTGAGCAAAGACATGGCAGCTGCTGCTGAAATCCTTTTAAAGTGGACAGCATGTTATAAGAACTCAAGTGAATCACTCTGTAATTCAGTTGGAATATAGAAATACATTCTAAATGGTTTCTTTATTAGAGACAATGTGAGTAACAGAGACCCAAACAACAAATCTGATGAGGTGTCATTTTACTCTTTGCAAATACTGTGAATATGCAGCAACTGCCCCAACATTTTAGCATTAAGATCTGAGATTTTCTTTTTTTTTTTTTTTAACTCCTAAAAACTGCAGTGTAATTCACAGTCTGAAGTAACTTTGAAAATATTATGTTTAAACAGAGGACAACAAGACACACCTGTAATTTCACCTCGATCTAAGAACCATTGTTTGTTGCTCTGTAAGGAAAAGCATATACTTTCATGTTGTTCTTCATTGTTTTTGTGTTCCACACTTTTGTTTAATATTTTCAAGAGCACACTATATAGTTTGTCCATTTCTTTTAACTCTAAGTGACCTATTTCTTTGTTTACAACAAATATTGTCTCTATTAAAGGGTACACAAGTTCCTTTTTATTTTATTGTGTTACATGTTCTCCTGTGTTGGTACAACTGTTTACGTAAGGTGTGTGTATTGTTTCATTTTTTTTTCTAACATTTTGACCTCTTTTTTAAACTTTGAAATTGCATTCCCTTCCTCAAGATGGCTTCCCATATATCCACATGGACCTCTCAGAACTACATTTCCCATTGTCCTCCTGCTCACTGCTCAGTTACATATGTGATGATGGGAAATGTAGTTCTGAGAGGCAGGGAATGAAATTTAAAAGTTTAAAAAAGTAGCAATACAAGGGGAACATGTAGCACAATAAAATAAGAAAGTCCTCATGTGCCCTTTAAGAGCACATTTTTCTTAGAGTGTGGCTACATCTGTGGTGAATGATAAGTGTGAATCCTGTGTATGCTCTGTGTATTATAATGTCCTGTTGTGTACAAAGCCCCACTGTCGCTACGTCTACTCACAAATTGCAGCATTCAGAGATTGGAGAGGATCCTCGTGTGGGAGTTGTCACTGGATGACAAGGGGACTTGTGTGCCTTTGTGTACAGATGGGACTATGTAATGTATCCAACATTTGCCTCGCTTTTCACAAAGAGCGCCCCTGTAGCACTGTTTGTTTTAAATAATAATAAAAATATATAACTGACTTGATGTTTTTACTTTCAAATAACTATATAACAGTGCACATCACACAGCAGCAACACAGTGTCCCACAAGTGTGTTCATCTTAAATAAAACAGGAAACATTTAGAAATATAAATTAGACATTTAGATCAATTGACCATACCACACTGTGCCCCCCCCAGAAAAAACAGATAGTCCAGCGCAAAATATTTTCTTAAAAAAATGAGTTACTTATGAAATTGTTATTCATTTAAACATATGTTGCTTTGAAATGAAAATCAACTCCCAGAAGTATTCTGGATTACTCCACCTTTGTCAGCACAAAGACAGACAGACAGGCTTTGAAGGTACTAATTTCAGTGAACCACAGGTGTTATTATATATATATAGACAATAATGCACCCGTCCACCACACCTCTCAGTCCCTTGTGGATCCTGTGCCACGACATGGCAAAGCTGTGATCAGGGCGTGTCCCAATCTAGTATTAGGTACAGGATCTGATCAAGTTGCCAGGCATTTTACATATATATATATATATATATATATATATATATATATATATATATATATATATATATATATATATATATATATATATATATATAGATAGATAGATATAGCAATCAGCAACCAGGCAAGTGCAGTACTTGAAACTCATGCATCTTTGTGGCACGGTATCGCATCACGTGTGTGGGGAACCGCAGAGAGACATGGGAGCTGGAATTGAAACGCCGGTCAGGTGTGCAGGATTTATACACACCCAAAAAGTACTGAATCTACCAGCACTGGCACAGGGGACACATACAGAAGACTGTACTAAAGGCAGAATAAAACACAGCACAAAAACTACAAATAAAAGGTGCCACACAGGGTGTGCGCTAGCCTTACTGAACGAGGCGCCCGGCTCCAGGAACCTGCTACACTACGTAACCCTCGCTGTACATTACTTGGGATCACTATCCCCTAAACTAACTTACTTATGAGCCGGTATTCACAGGACGACTCCTGCTTCGTCATACGGCCTTGGCTGGTCATTGTCTTCACAAGCACCGTGTTGCAGTTTAAGGGTTGTGTAGCTGCCATTGCTGTAATTGCTGCAGTTGCTGCAGAGCGCCCCTGTGTGTAGCATGGCGTTCCGGTCGCCCACAACGATCCCCACTGGATGCATTTATGCTGACGGACACTTAGTCGAGACCCGCACACCTGCTGGTTGAGGACAAAGCTTTCAGAAACTGAACTAGTGCTCTCCATCACTGAATCATTCAACCATTTTTGTCACACCTCAAGCGTTGCCCTGGTGTGAAATATTTATTAGCTTCTTGTAACAAACTTCAGCTATATCAAATGACTGGTTTACAGTAAACTCACTGCTCTCATACACACTTTGGTTTTACTTAACAAACTAAATTGGACATGTTCTGTATACCATCACCAGCACTGTATTATTTAGTGGCAATGCCACTTCTGTAATACTGCACACCAATGGCTCTGGCATTTCCCAATTTCCAGGACAAACACGTCACGGGTTAAATTAGGATGTCTCACAGCCTTTTAAAACTCTTGGTCTTCAGAAGTGTATCTCGTATTGTTAAGACGTCCCATTACAGGAGTGTTTTCAACAGAAATTGCCCCCCATTTTAAAAAGCTTTTTGATGTTTTTTGTGTTCGAAGGATCACTCATGCATTGGTGTACTTAGGTACTGGACACTCAGGCAGTAACCCATGAAAAGAGCTGGCTTTTAATTTCCTGTGGCAGTTGAAACTCCTTTTAAAAGCAGATGATCGTTTTCTGTTACGAATGTTTAAATAATGAAGCGGAGAAACAAACCTTCATTTTATTGTAGCAATAGCACAGTCAAAGCTTCGTAAACGGCAACCAATAACATTGTCCTTCTAAAAAAAAGTGAGAGATTAAAGATACAGGTGCTATACTGTATTGCTATGGCAGAGATGATGAAATCCTGCAGACGCCCAAATCAGTCACTGCAAAAAATGTATCTAAAGCAAAATATAACGCGTATCTGATTGAGTTCATACGGAAATTCATGCCAAGGCTGGCATGGTATACAAGCAATGCAACCAATGTAACGATTCATGAAAGCATGCAGAGTAAATACTGTGAGAAATAAACCAGTACAGGATCATGCCTTTAGTCAGATTGTTATTATTTTTTGCTTCCCCATAGTTGCAAAATATTCAATTATTCCCATTTCTCCCCATGCTCTCCGCTTTACTTAAGCAGATACAGAAACAATATTTAGTAAAAACAAACCTCCTGATATTAATATAGTTCTAATGAGACTGTTTTACAGGCAGGAGCTGACATTACTCACTGCCTTTTTATCCATCCAGTGAGTCATGTATGACACGCTATCTCCTTACTGTCTGATCCCCCATGATGCACACTGTTTGTGTATGACAGGAGGCAAACATTGCAACACCTTCATCCACACAGATACTACTGTTCTGTGGGCAATGTGTTTTATATCCATTATGTTTCAGTGATCACGATCCCTCTGTATTGAGGGTGTTCATTGAGGTCTTGGTAAGAATTGTTAATGAGGAGTTCTCAAAGCAGGCAAAAGCAGCACAGGGCTTAAAGAGGTAAAGACATCGCAGACCATTACTACCCTCAAACTGTGGCCGATTGTGCAGTTGCTCAGTTTTATATGTATCTTATCAGATTCAAGCTAGCTGTCCATATATTCTGCATGTAAACAGGGTTGTTATTAATCTGAGTTTTAAAACTGATCCCTCTGGACCTGATTGAGTTTGATATAAAAATTCTGCACATTTGTTTTTTCGGATTCAAAAACAATCAATTACAAAATGATCAATCCCTTGCCTACAATAGCACAGGCTTCTACTTCAAAAACATGTGTGAGCCACCTGTGATTGACTGTAAACAATAAACTAGAATTGTGGGTTCACCTAGAACTCACCAGAATGAAGCTGATATATGGCCCTAATTCCATTTGTTTTTCAAATAACATTTCTAATGTTTTTTTTTTTTTTGTTTAGCAGGTGAAATCCTCTGAGTAAATATGCTCCTAGATTTTCCAGCTGTGGTGGATTAACCTCTTTGGGGGGGGGGCAGCTATTTTGAAACACGATCAAAGACAATAGGTCACAACTGTTTCCATAGCAACAAATTCCCAACAGGGGAGTTGCTTGTTTACTTGGTGTTTAGGTTTAAGCGGTCTGTTCTTTAGGTGTGTTCAAAGAAGCGCAGAGCAGTTTCATAATGTGTAGCAGGAAGCCAGAACCCTCAGTCGGGATTGCAAGATAAAAACTGTAAGACACTAAGTCAAGCAGACAAATGCTTTGGCTAGTGCCTTCTTCAGTGCAATGCATAGTGTAATGTACACTGAGGAAGGCAGCACTGA
Organism: Polyodon spathula; assembly: GCF_017654505.1. NCBI lineage: Eukaryota > Metazoa > Chordata > Actinopteri > Acipenseriformes > Polyodontidae > Polyodon > Polyodon spathula. The sequence goes on along the minus strand of NW_024472243.1, from coordinate 13,078 downwards.
TCAAAAAAATACTTTGCTACAAATGAGATTAATTAACGAATGGTTTCCTGTTCCACCAGAACCATTGAAACACCTTGCGACACACCTCAAATCAGCGCAACACCTGACTGACAGTGCTATGGCAGGTGTTTCTAATAATGTTGATTATAATTCAGCCCCATATAGCTTCCTCTGGCTTTGTGGGTCATACAACACAAACAGAGAGATAAAAGATTTGGATGAAAGCTGGGAAAGAATGCAAATGATCCAGGATACCGATAGACAGATACTGATTGGCAAACTCAAATACACTAATTATATAGGAACTATTTTACTGTTTGCACTTTGGTTATCCCATTGTAAACCAAACACAATCAAGTGGAATATTATAACCTTCCTTTTCCCACAAAAATACATTTAACCCTTTCAAGTATGACATATTGAAAATAGCAGTTTTTGTCACAAAATAAATATATATTCTCATTGAAATTGTTTTTTTTTTTTTTTAAATCACTGTTTTATAAGGGGAAGAATGGCACCCTCATATGAGGTCGTCACACATTTACATCTTCCATATGTCCCCATACAAAGACTAAAAGAGAGGTTTTTTTGTATCCATTCCCCATTTGAGGCTGCCATGCACGAAAGTTTCATTGCAGTTTCCTGTTTTGCTTATGGCACAAGGAATTTTAGGGGAATTAAAAGCTGTATACTTTAAAAGGTACCACTGTGGTGATAACTGCGGTCCAAACAGGGAGAAAAAATGAATTAAAGCGGTAAATATTGATCTCTATCTGAAGTCCTCTATCTGATTACACTATCTAACTTACAAAACAAGCATGAAAAGAACAGAGACGAAATACTGAAAATATAGACCTACTTAAAGGCTTCTAGTACTGGGACAACATGGCCAATGAACCAAAATGGTGAATTATCAAACAATGAAACATCGAGGGAGCTCTGTCTTTTACACCACAGCCTCTATAGCAGAGTTGCCAAGATTTTGCAATTGTATGTAGAATGTAAGCTTATCCTCCTGGGTCCTGAGACCGGGTTTGTCAAGAGAAAGGCGTTATTTGCTTTACATGCAGAGTGGTATCTTGCTTATTCCTTTTCTAATGAATAGCGGAAAACCTTGAACAATGCCGACAGGAACTAGATATCCTCAACAGAATCAGTGAGGTGCAGCATCTAATCCATTTACAGAGAACCAAGTTCCTACACTCCTCTTTATTTACTACAGCATACAAACAAACCTGGTAAATTGGGGTTATTAAAGCCGACGGTGATGTCACATGTGGCTCAGTTTGAATCACTTTTTTTCTGGTCAGCTGCGCCGGCTTCAAAAGAAAGGAGTGGAGTGAAAGAGGTCCAGTGAGGATAAGTTAAAGAGTAATTCCACCCAGTGACTGCACCAGGGATCAGCTAAATAAACTCCTCTGTGAGTAGTGAACCATGCAAAGCAAGGTCCATGAAGCCAGTTCTCCAAGTGAGGATGGGAGGGTTTAAATAACAAAAAGAATCCGAAGACTAAGTGTAACCTTAACCAAAGGCTCTCTATTCCGTTGACGGGATAAATGCTGCTGAATACTGCTGTCTACATAATTAGAATAGGACTCTTCCTGGCGTATTGCATGTTTTTATGACGCCTAAACTCAGATACACCGTTACTTTAGTATAGATAGTGGATTTTTATAACCCAGGTGCACAAAGAGCCCTGCTATTGTACAGACAGTGGCGGTATTTAAATCTACTGATGTTAAGATCCATTAAACACACCCTGGTGTGTCTCATAAAGTTTAAACCAGTTTTCATATATGTAAGAAGCTCACAGTAGCTCTATAGGTTTTTGTTGTGAATCGTATTCAGTATAATAAAAAACTATTTTTAAAAATAAACTTTTTTTCACTTTTCAGTCTTGCCATCCTTACCTAAGCCGGGTTAGCGTACTTGCCTATTCTTCACCGTTGTTCTCTCTTTGCTTTTCTTTATTATTTCTATAGGTTTTTATGAAGTAAAGGTAAGCATGGCCATGCATTTAAAAAGGGAAGTAGCCAGAATACATTCTGTGGAGAATACAGAAGGAGCGATTAAAACAGCATGAGGAGTACAGTCCAGATTAAGTACCCAGATTTCAGGAGCTTGCGGACAAAAAAAATGCTGAAGGAGAACCAAATCAATGTGAAAGAAGAACAGAACTGATAGTGAATAAACATAAACGTAACAAAGTATAAAAGGAAGAGAAACATTGGAAAAAAAAACAGAGAAGTATCGCCCATTCATCCTGCTATAAAACTGTTTTGTAATAGCTTCAAGTGGTATAAACACACAGGACAGGTAGAGTGTCTCGATCGCTGTAGTTAGCAAACACACTAGAGGTGTCACTATAGTTGTTTTTTTTTCATTGACAGGTAACCTTTGCACTTTTTTCAAAGGCAAAAAAACAACAGCCTACTACTTAATTTACTCAATTTTAGGAACTGCACAGCTTTGCAAAAGTCCCGAAAACTCATATTTGGAAACACACTTGCATCGAGCACCTCAAAGAAAGTTAATGGGCCACTCTCTGCTATCGAATGAAACATTCAAACATAATCTAAAAATAATTTCTTGTAAATTATTTCAGAGGCAAATAGGTTTGGCAAATCTGGTACGCTTTAAAATGTGAACATCCCCCTACAGCAGATCATGATCTGTGCTTTTAAGGTCACTCTGGTAAGAAGTAAACTCTGAAAAAACAAAGTACTGTTTTACTGATTTTTTTTATGACGCTCTTTTACATCAGCGCTTACAGAAGGATACTCGTCACACAAAAGATTTCTCCTGGGAAGACTCCTCTGTGCTCTAAATTGCTTGGTGAAACTGGGAGGTCATGTGACCGATACTGAAGCAGAGGCAAGGAGAGGAAGTTGCTAGGCACCTGCCCTTATCTCATCACAGGACATTCCTTGTTTACACAGAGAACAGTGCTAATTCTGCTACCGCTGTCGTCGTGTCTGATGGCACACTACTGCTTTTTGAAGTTTAATCCCAGGTACTGCACAGGTGCCAGCCCCGTTTAGGCCAAACACAATGTCTATGTTTTATACAAGAGTACACTAGCTTTCAGAACTGAAGGTAAAGAAAGTTCATCTTACAGGTAATTACAGTTCAGAAAACACAACTGCGTATTGAATTCAATCCATCGTTATCTCTTTGCAATCTTCTTGCACCATCTATTTATTGCTTAATTATTGAAGACATGGAAATATGGAATGTTGACAATTTGCTGTTACTAGGGCAAATATAGTATAACTATCAAGAGAACTGGCATGTGTTATATAGGGTATGAAACTAATACCTCTATATCAACAGAATGCTATAAGTTGTTATGACATGCATTTATTCTTATACAATGTAAACTCATGGTTTCAATTATACTTAGATTGTCTTGTGAGGAGAAAATAAATTATGAGACATGCAACATCTGTCTATTATGTGCTTTTGAGAATGCAGAAACCTTAGCCAACAAAACAGCAAAGTTGGAACCAACCCTATGGTGTGTGTGATGTGACCTGAATATATATATATATATATATATATATATATATATATATATATATATATATATATATATATATATATAAAACCTCCAATGGTTTGATTCAAACACATGCTCCCTTGAGAAAGATATGTACAACATATCGAAACGTTGGGCAGCTGGCTCTTTGAGCTAAATATATATATATATATATATATATATATATATATATATATATATATATATATATATATATATATATATATATATATTTATATATATCATTCTTCTTTATATATATATTTCCCACTGCTATTTCTCTATCTTGCATTCATTCAGACTGTTCTGTTCTAAATTAGTCCCGCGGTGCTAAGCAGATGCTGATCTGTGCCATGGAATTAACACCTTGTTTATGGAGCTCTGTAACCTTCGTTTTCTTGTTTGCCAAGATTTTGACAAGTTGTTCAAATGTTGACTGGACAGCTCCCAAAGTCCAAAGTAAATCCAGAACCTGTAAAACTTCCAGCATTCCAGCAAGACTTAAACACACAAAAAAAGTTGAACTACGACACTTTTAAGGATTATGCAAACAAGGGGTTAGAACTCTGACTTTCACCTTGTTACTCGTTAACACCCAAACCAGAATATATAATCCACGCAAAGCCAGCAAGCCAACGAGATGTTTGGTAGATGAAACTAGTATGCAGTGTTAAAACAGTTGCTAAACCAAATCCATTGTGTGTAACATACAGATCAGGTCAGTGTGGCTCTCGGTACCCACAGGTAAGGGAGTGTTCCACAAGGTCCCAGTGCACGTCCATTGCTGAGTTATTAAGTTAGGATGACTGTGCATGTCTGATGCAGTATTCATAAAGCCTCTGGGTTTCATTATGAATGTGTTTTGGAAGTTTTTGAAAGACTATCTGTTGTGTATAATGTGTGTTTAACACAGCAAGATAAAAGAGAAAAACTTCCCTCTGCACACATATTGAAGCTTGAAAACTTGCAAAGCTCCACAATAGTTAGGGCACTACTGATAACAGATTTAAAGCAAATTAAAGGACATGGCACTTGAAACGCTGGCATTTTTGAGTGTAGCTATTGAGAATCTGCCCATTTTGCGTGCCACTTAAAGAGTAAGTAACGGGGTTCCAAAAAATATAGCGTTACGCGTCCCCAGGTGTGGCTACAACTGTTTAAATAACACATCTGTAATTGTTCTTTTCACTGTTAACATCCTGACAACTTTACACTTAGAACTTTAAAGTCTGTTTCAAAGCTCTTTTCAAAATGCCTGCTCTAGTGCACTGATAGTGTAAGGATTACTGCCCACATTGTGAAACAGGTCACACAGCAAAAACGATCCGCGATGTGGTACGGAACAGAAAAGCCAGAGCACTAGTTATGCTTTTTTTATCGCTCTTCCTGCTTTGATTTAGAGGACAGGTCTCAAACCCAGCGCATTACTGAAGTCATCCTCAAAGAGCTTCATTCTTTGTTCTGTAGCCTCCCTCAGATTCCTGAACTTGGAATTAGACTAAACACTACGAGCCAATATAAACTAACCAGGCTCCTGATTTATGGTCCGTTTGTTGGTCTGCTGATAAGTCTGGAAATAGTTGTAGATTAGTCAGTGAGTCGACACTCAAACACAGTGTTCCAGTGCTGACAGAATCAGGTCAGATCCAAACGTTTAACTGACATGCTGCAAGAAACACAAAGAGATGAATTACAGAACGCACTGACCCTCCAGCACCCACTCCAGCATGTACAGAGGCAGGGTCATTCTTATTACCCAAAGGTTAACAAGCTAATAACAATAAAGATGAAGCAGGGGAGTTTAATAAGTTGGCCTGTCTCCTCTCTGACCAGTCTCAACTTGATTTACCATGTGAAAAATACTTTGTGCACTGATAAACATATAAACTACAAAACATTGTGTACAGTTCATGGCATCAACCCTGTGTGTCTGCTTGACTCCCTGCAGTATAATAGCTTTGCCTGTGTTGCCAGAAGCTACAGCACAAAATCACATCAAACAGAATCGTGTTGATACAGTACGCACCCTACCATTGCGTTTACAAGTCGTAAAGTGGCCAAGAATGAAGAGGTTTGTACTGTGATGAGAAAAGCAAGGCACTCTGATCTGAGTTCATCATTGGCAATCACAAGTCCCTATTGGAGTTGACAGAGTTAAGTGCGGGGCTCTTGACCTTTATAAAACTAGCCTTTGGCAATTTCCTCTTCTCCTTTATGCACAACAGCAGCCACTGAAGCAACAGCAACAGCTCCCAGCGTGAGACTAAACTTCGAATCAAGTAGAACAAGGGATTTGCTAATAAAGTTACTGTATCCAACACAATGAGGCATTTAGGGTGCCAATCTGTAAGTTGGTTCTGTTTAATCAGTGAAGGGCATCAACAACTGCCGAGCAATGCGGAACCTGTTTTAGTTCAGGTTGTGATTGAAATAACTGTGTCACATGTTTCAGGGAGGGAACCTACTGTGAGAAGTGCCATTCTGAATCAAAAACTAAATCCAATGTGCAGTATTTAAACTACTTCACCTGATCTGTGTTTAATACAAAGGCAAATATTATCTGAAATGACACGTGAGCTCGCAGATACACAGAAACATTATGTTGGCTGTTCCCCGAGCAAGGCCGGCCAAATCTATCCCGGCTAGGTGTGCAGGTGCATAAATATCCTTGTTGAAAATTCCAGCAACACCGGAGCAGCGAAGAGATACTGGAACGCATATTTACATTGGCTTCTTACTGGCTACCCAGCAAGCATATACAATCCTTGACAAATCTGTCAGAAAAAAAATAAATAAATTTAGGAGTGAATTTTAGGAGTGAAATCAACAAACCGTTTAATTTAAACCTTACAGTAAGGGGATTTATATTATTTATTATTTTTTTTTTTCCTTCAACCAGTTTAACCAGCAAACCATTAGCTCTGACCAGTATACACCTGAAAGTTTAGTTCTAAATTGCTGTGTAAGGGAGGCAAAAAAAAAGGCAAAACACTACACTGCCTGATGGGGAAGTATCTAAAATGACGGGTGAGTTTCTCCGAGTCAGACCCAGTGTTCCAGTTTGTGCTCTTTGTCTTCCTCTCTGCAGATATTCACGGAGACTGTGATTGGGAAATAATGGGGATTTTTTTAAGACAATGAATCTGAAAAGCCCAGGTTTTCACACAGGATCACAAACAGGTTTGAACAGGGAGTGATGTTTGTGCCTCATACAGACTTTAAAAGGTGAGGGGAGCTCGTATTTGGTTGTTTGCTGTGCCTATTTATATTTGTTTGCCGTGCAAGAAGTCTTAACTACCACTGACAAAAGCATTATAAAAAAACTAAACTCTCCCCTCCTCCTGTCCTGCCTTCACAGTGGCATGCAATCAAAACTGTGTGCCTGTTAGAGGTTCCAGCCCAGTTTCTATGGTGCTCACATAATAAAAGCCACCATCACGGTTGGCATTGATTGGTACTTTGCGCTAACAATCCCAATCCCTAATATCCCCCCATAGCTTTGTTTGCCAGCTGGATTTTGAGGTTTGTTTTTTACAGCCACTGCTTTCTGTCTCTTCTAGCCACAGTCTGGTGCTATCACTACAGAAGCCTTGTGCATAGGTGGATTTTGATGAGCTTTCCCAAGACAGCCGAGCAGAGATTTATGTTTATACATATGCAATGGCGCTCAGCCACTCACTGAACCACAAACAAACTATATTGAGGTCAAATGGTAAAAAAATGTTTATTCAGTTGAAGGCCAGTCCAAATTATATATATATATATATATATATATATATATATATATATATATATATATATATATATATATATATATATATATATATATATATATATATATATATATATGTTTAGGAAACATTATATAGCAGGTTTAGTTCAACTTTATGAAGTAAAATTAGATAATTCTATAGGGTGATGCAAAACTTTTGGCCAGAGCTGTACCATTTAAGTTCTATTAAAGCCAGGGACCCGAGGGAGGTGATAAGATAGTTTCAGGGGGGCCGCAGCACATATAAACATTTTCATAACCCTGACAAAGACAGAGGGATCCATTCATGTACACAAACGCTGCTGTTAAGGGCTAAGGATTATATTGAATTTCACTGACGTCAGCTCATGCCCATGCTAACACTATGTAAAACAGTGCTGGGGACTGTAAGGAGAACACAATATGCAATTATATTAATGCAAGCTCTTTATGGATTTTCTTCCCCTTACAAAAATAAAACAAAGCAGACTGCTCCTGATTACCTTTCCAGACAGGTTGATGCAAACAGGCAGGGTACAACAGAGTACAGTAACTATGGAACGGTTTTCTCAAACATTCAGGGAAAGGGCACTGAACATAATGAAAAGCAGTAGCACTTCTACTGGAGGAAACTAAAAACCTCGCTCACTGAACTGAGTGGGGGCCCAGAGTCATAGGGGCAAGGGGCTTTGAACCAAGAACGCTTGCACTAACATACACACAGAACATCGACATTCTGCCAAATCTGAAGTATCCTTGGACTGCTTATTTACACATTTTTTAGTACAGCAGATATCATCAAATAAGACAAGCATACCTTATGTGATCACAGAGAAGTAGTTTGGGATTGTTCTTAATATTCTGGATTCTCAAGATTTCAGTTAAGGTAAAGATATATATAAAGGTATATTTTAAAAATACAGTGCTTTCCAGATCAGATGTAACTTGTATAAACAAATCTTGGCGAAGATTAGTATTTGGCAAATGAGTGAAACAAACAGGATGTAATCGTGTACACAGTAAACCAGAAGCCTGCACTGTATTAGTGATTATAATGACAGCTCTGTAAACTGTATAATCATACTGATATCCAGTTCTGTAAAAATCAGAACAATGTTTTCCTAGCTCAAACACTCTAATCTATGAAAATACCACAGATGAATACTGGGATTTATTGAGCTGTGTTGGGATATAGTAAAGCGCTTTGTCTAACTGATTATTTGTAAGCATTCTGGTTCAAATTAGCAATTCAAATCTATTATTAAACACAAGCACCAAATAAACAAACTGTACCATTTCTTTTGAAAGGTCTAAACATGGAGATTTAAAGATGGTATTTTGTCCACTTTGTAGTTTATAGGCTAGGCAGTTTGGTAAGATTTGCATATGTAAAATAGACTATGGAAAGGAGACATATATCAAAGTGCTAAACAGTACAGCATCCTGCCTGGGCACTTGCAGGGCTACTAGGCTGTTGAAGACTGCAGTGGATCATGGGTATGATTGAAGCAGTTTTTGTAAATTGTTTTACAAAAGAGATTTTACAATTCAGTTAAATTACTTGGTCACTGAGATGACTGGACTATTTCACCTTATTTCCACATGACCAGTCTTGTCTCATTAAAGCGAGATCCTATTTCTGATGAGGCACGATAATACACCTGTGCCCTCAAAAACATAGCTGTTGTGTTTATATGTGCTGACTGTGCAATGTAGCCTCAATATTGACGGAAATATCTTGTTTATTAAACATTTGTTTGTCTATTAAACCATAAGAAATTAAAAATGAGAACCATATTTCTTTATGTTTATCTATAATATATAATGGCACCAGGACCGAACCCTGTACTTATTAAAATTGTACTTGTCAGAGTTATGTCAATAAATGTTTGCAGGCCTGAAATCTACCTACTAGCCTTTATTTGAAAATTAGTTTCAGTCATTATGGTCAAGACAGCAAAAGTCTGATACATGTTTTGCAGGAAACAGTTTAAATAGCACTCATGTAGCTGTCGATCCACAGGGAAAATAGACTCCCCTACATCTAACCACAACTCCCCTATAGGAAATGAGCCATACCGCTCCAGAACAAACTCAAACTCATCTTGACCACCCTGCTGCTCTGCAGTCCCGCTGTGTTTGTAAAATCGCATATATTATCCATGTTTGAATTTCCTCATCTTAAGTGGTTATTTTGCATTTCACTCCCAAGATGTAAGGTTACACGGACCGTCTCATGATGCTCCGCACAAAAAAAAAAAAAGGTGATTCGCGGCTACCGTAAATGCAAAACGTGGTAAGACCACCTTTCAAAACACAGGGGAAAAAAATCTAATAAAAATAAGGGATACAAATTCAGTGTTTCCACAATATCTGTAGGTTCTGTTCTTTGAACCAAAAACATGTTTGTACGTTTATAATGTGTTACTTTTGACCATTTTCCCGAGTCCACTCAAAACAGAGCTTGGAAAACACTGTACAACAGGGAAAGTTTTACATTTTCATGTGGTGCGTGCGCCCTCTGCTGGTGGCACTGTGTAATTTCTATTTTTTTTTTTTTTAAATCTAAATAGCCTTCATGTTACAATAATAAACAACAGTTACCAACTCTTAATATTATAACTAAAGCAATAGTTAAAATATATGGTGCAAAGAACGCCCGAGTGCTCGATGCTATTATTAAACCTCACAGCTCCCGACTGTACTGGACTATATGGCTCCCAGCTGTATCACCGCTCGCATCACCTTGCAATGAAATGCATTACTCTTTGCTGTATTCAACCGCTGCTCTCAATCATAATGATACTTTCTATATCTTATACTTGATTAAAACAAATCGTATTCACAGTTTTTGTACTAGAATACTGTTACCTTTGTGTGTTTTTTTCAATGCACTTATAGATATTGCAGCGTTCTCTATTTTGTATTTACCGCCTATCTTGAACTGTTGTGGCAGCGCTGCCACGCACGTCATCACGTTGTGACAGGAGCAAACGTGCCCCCAGCGTGGTGCTGTGGACCTTGTGTTAGCAAGCAGTTCCTTTGCGTTTCTCCAGTTGCGTGGTTTGACAGCTTGCATCTTTTTAACCATGAGGTTCCCGAGTCGGTATTACAACAGGGTGCTGTCTTTCAGCCGGACTCAAGGCCTTGATTATTTTTGTGTAGCCGGGACTCGGAGCAATAGCACCGGCAGCGCCGGGGAGCGTAATGCGGCCGCTGACAGCGACAGATCGGCGAGGTTTGCCTTTTTCAGAAATAAGGTTAACAGTGACAGTGGCATCTACTGTAGTGTACATTCTGTAAGGCATGACAGGTGCATACACGTGAAATACATTGTACAAAGTATTACTGCTAAATGTATACTCAGTGAGAAGAACGATAGTTTAATTCTGAGTTATTTACAACGTGTGTGCAACAGTGAACGATGCTTTTGCAATCTAACAGCAGCTCTAGTAAACGTGTACATAATTTACTTAAACCTGTAATATAAATGCACTGTAACTGTGACCTCTAACGGATCCTCTAAATTACCTTTTTTAGATAACATACAGTATACTGTAGAGCACCGAAGTTCAGCCAACAATGTAATCACACTGTGTGGGTGTGTTAATTGGAAAACAAGACAGATCAATGCAAAAACACACTTTGATCATTCATCAATCACTGCTTGTGGAATATAGCAGATATACATTACTTTAGAGACGGAACAGAATACTGCAGAAAATAATCATTTGTAAGTGCATTGTAGGAGGGGAAAGGGTGTGGGATTCTGTTTATCACAGCAACTAAAAGAGAAAAGGTTTTAATGGCAGCGTGTGGTGTTCCTCTCTCTCTCTCTCTCTCGCTCTCTCTTTTGTTGTCAGAGCGGTGCCCCTGTCCTATGATGTGTTTGATGGCAGAGGGACTGAGACGCCCCTGGTGTTCCTGCATGGCTTGTTTGGCAGTAAATCCAATTTCCAGTCCATAGCGAAGGCACTGGTGCAGCGGACAGGCAGAAAGGTATGACTGGTCAGTCAGGGTTGGGAATGTTCAGGCTAATGCAGCAATACAAAAAACAAAAACCTCTACTACAGACTGTTCAACTAGAAGTCTTCCTCGACGAAGACATTACCGTTTGTTACAAAAGTTGTTTTTTAGGGTTATAAATATACCCCACTTGTGTGTTTTATGGGGGTGGATGATCCAGTTAGTTGCATTTCTAGTGCCTGTATGTTTGTATACTAATTTTCCTTTGTCTAGTCAGGTGCTTACCTTAGATGCTCGAAACCATGGCAACAGCACACACACCCCCTTCATGAGCTATGAAGCAATGGCCAATGACCTCACGAATCTAATGAGCCAGCTGCATATAGGAAAATGTGTTTTGATTGGGCACAGCATGGGCGGCAAGGTGGCAATGACATCCGCACTTCTACAGGTAAGGTTCGGTGCCCTACGTTATATAAAAACTATCCTCTTCTTGACTTTTATTTCCTCTTCCAGATTGGTGAAGCCCATTGATCCTCCCACTATACTGTGGGGTCTTTACCAGGCATTCTGTCTGATGCCCTGTATTTTGTCCTGTTTTTCACAGCCAGACCTTGTGGAGCGACTGGTGGTGGTCGATATCAGCCCCAGCCAGACCACCATGCACACCGGCTTCCCTTCCTACATCACAGCCATGAAAGCTGTCAAAGTGGACAGCGACATCCCCAGATCCACAGCAAGGAAACAAGCCGAGGACCAGCTGCGTCCGTTTGTGAAGGTGTGAGTGGGCTGGGTGCTTCTTGTACAAGTTCATCTAGAACCCATCTGCTTAGTGCTCACCTAGCTGTAGTGAACACCAGGGCTGGAGTCAATTCTTATCTTTCAGTTCCAATTCCTTTTTCAAAATCAATTCCCAGTCCTAGATTCTTTGAAGAAATTGGAATTGGAATTGGGACTTTTGAAAAGGAATTGGAAATAGAATTTGCAGTTGAAAAACCCAGACCCTGGTGTACACCAAACCATTTTCGGTGGACGTTGTAGGGATAAACTCTTTGGGTTTGGTTAGTTTTGTATTATACGCTTTCATTTATATAGCTAGGATAACCCAATAGGGACTATAGCTGAACTCATGCTGTCTCAGTTATATATCGTATTGTATTTCTACCTAGTGCATCACCTGGTAGATGCACTATAAATTTATTTCAATAATAGTGTAGCCCATCATTGATAACATGAATTATTAAAAGTGGTGCTGCTATTGGAATATTTTCGTTCTGTTTGTTGATGCAGGAACTGGCAGTGAGACAGTTTCTCCTGACAAACCTTATTGAACAAGATGGACACTACACTTGGAGAGTGAACCTGGACGCTATCATCAAGCACTTGGATAACGTCATGAGCTTCCCAGATTTCAACACGTCCTACCTTGGCCCAACACTGTTTCTAGGTGGAGGAAATTCACCTTACATCAGGTAGTACACTACACTCGAGCATGAGATTCAATAGCCCAGTGCTTTGTAAGTTTGGTATTATTTTGTCAGTTTTGATCCATTGTGTTTTGATCACACAGCTCCGAACACTATCCTGAAATCCAACGCCTGTTCCCTAACTCCGATATCCAGTACATACCTGACGCCAGCCACTGGATCCATGGGGACAGACCGATGGACTTTATCAACTCCATCTGTACATTTCTGAAGTCCTAGTTAAACAGGAAACAAAACACCATGCTGTCTTGGAATTTCTGCAGTGGTATATAGACTACAGTGCTCCCTCGCTATAAGGCTCTCGGTTATAACACGGCTCGGATATAAAGCTCCTAC
>NW_024472242.1:0-25000 GCF_017654505.1 Polyodon spathula | reverse complement strand
CCGGATTAGTTATGCTTATTGCACCGTGCATGTATTCTGCAATACCAAAACGTCGAGTCTGCCTGTTGAAAATCAGGCAGGAGTGAAAGGTGATGAGAACTCGGGCCATTCCGATAGAACAGGGTTTTCTGTGCCTTTCTAAACTCAACTTCCCCATAACAGTGAACAAACCTCGCAGACCCGTTACGCGTCTTCATATGCATTCAAATGCGAGAAATTGTACCTTATATTTCCATAACTGCGTTTTTATCCATTATTTAAATAGATTATTATTATTATTATTATTATTATTATTATTATTATTATTAATTTTTACTACAAGTATACGATGTTATAGTCTTTAAGGGAATGTGGTACCATTATTAGTTAGTTATAATAAGTAATACTCGGGTATTCTCATATTCACAGCTTGTAGAATTTCCTAACAAATAAGCCCATGCATAGTTTTAAAGATAAAACAATAATGAAGGTATTAAACAAAACGTTTGCCTCCTGTGACTGATTGAGTGTTTCAATATACTATCATCACAACAAGACATGGATTTCCAAGATATAGCCTCTGACAATTCAGCCTGGCAGGTGTTGTGTGTCTCTGCTTTGGGATAACCATGCAGTTCAAAGGGTGTGACATCATACGTTTCATCACAATTGGATGAACCATCCTGTAGCTCAGACAAGTGACATCTCTACAGTAGGTGTCTCCACACTATCCCTGTCGCTGGGGATAATCAGTGCACAGTGGCTTGGAAGAAACCTTAAAAAAATACTAAATTCTGCTTTTTTCTTTTTTTTTTTTTGCATTCCAGTTTGTTGTTGCCAGGACAACAAAGCTGAATTTAGAAAACGTGTAAGCGAGAATGACACGAGAGGAGGAGCTACAAGGCTGGGTGGGAGCTAACGAGTTCTATGACAAATATGAACCAAAGGAGATCCTCGGGAGGTAAAGAGTTTCTCTTCCAATTCTTCACCGTGTTTTAGCACTGGCCAGATGGCGCTAGGGATAGTGAGAAGCAACGTGGACTGGCTCTGGCCAGTATAAAATGTAATCAAACAGTGTGAGTGTTAGAGATTGTAACAAACTGTTGCAGGATGGAAATCGTTCTCTTCTTATATCAAGCAAAAAAAAAACATAGCAAGGTTGTGTGTTCCAGTGCTCTGTGGAATCTAGCTAAAGCCAGGATCAAATGAGAGCTCATCCCATATGGATTTCTGATGCTCTATCTTTGAAAGCACTTCCCAGTAAAGCAGGCTTATACCCGTCAGCAAAGATTCGTTGCAAAACCTTTTGTTTTGTGACTCCGAAGGCAGGCTGTTACGTAGATAAGGTGTCAGGTAGGTAGTGTCAGCGCACTTTTCAACTAACACAGAGCCCTGTGTGAAGTAATGAAGTGAGGAGAAAGAGGCTCAGGGTTTAAATATTAATATGAATCTTTGTGCTTGAGAATCAGATGGGACAGTTCAGGATACATGAAACCCGGATTCCCCCAAAGGGTCTATTTAAAGATATTGAAGCAGGTAGAGCCCCGCTACATACAGGCATGCCTTGGCCCAGTTTACAAGTGGTGGGGAATCAGAATTAGTGTATCCAGTTTCCTACTAAAGTATTGGACTGGTAATAATTTACTAAAGCCTGTTATTATGTATGCATTTATTTATTTGGCAGACGCCTTCCTTGAGAAAGATATGTACAACATATCGAAGCGCTGGGTAGCTGGCTCTTTGAGCTAATATAACTCGTTTTTTTATTGAACACCTGTGGCATATAAAACTGAAATACGAAGTTGAGCACAAATTAGTATGTAATTCCAGAGCAGTTTGAACGGAACTTTTCCGCTCCTTGAGCAATCAGTGTGGAGTTCTGTTCCTATGGATTCTTTACCTACTGCTGGTATCATATTGTGAGCTGCAATTCCTGTTGGCGTGCAGGTTAGTAAGCTATTAACAGCTACCCCGTGTGCTTTTGAACACTGTGTGCTGTGTCAGAAAGTTGCCTAACCAGGTGACAACAACAATGCAATAAACAGGGGTCGGTGCTATTGCTGGGCTCTGCTAAGGTTTCTCGGTGTGTGGCATTTTAAACAGCCAGCTCCGTTCTCTGTTTCAGAGGGGTGAGCAGCGTTGTGCGCCGCTGCATTAATAAGAAAACAAACCAGGACTACGCTGTGAAAATCATCGACGTTTCATCAGAGAAGCTGACCTCCCAGGAGATAGAGGAGATCTGCGATTCCACTGCCAAGGAAATAGACATCCTGAAGAAAGTCTACGGGCAGTTGAACATTAGTAAGCTAACTTTGTATTTTTTTTATTTTATTTTTTTGAGATATGGAACGCCAGTGATTGTGATGAATCTTAGAATGGACGGTCATCAACACAAGTTCCGAATGGGCTAATCAAGACTAACGCATTGCTGTAAGAAGTTATTCAACACACTGTGCATGTAGGTGATGGGGTTGGTATTTAGGGGTGTCTGTAACCTGGTACTCAAGTCC
This sequence comes from Polyodon spathula, assembly GCF_017654505.1. Classification (NCBI taxonomy): domain Eukaryota; kingdom Metazoa; phylum Chordata; class Actinopteri; order Acipenseriformes; family Polyodontidae; genus Polyodon; species Polyodon spathula. The sequence continues at coordinate 22,511 of NW_024472242.1, read as the reverse complement.
TTTTTTCACGGTAGAGCTGCTGATTTGGACACACAGCCCTCTAGATCTCCACTCAGCAGCACCGTGCAATCCATTTGTATCTAACAGAGCCATACCTACCCTTCAGCTGATGTCTTCATTTCTCACTATTTGAGATAACTCATAGACATCTCAATCAGAGGCTACTACTGACAAACAGGGCCCCCATTAACAGCCTATCAAAAATGCTGCATGCAAACAATAATTGTGCTTCAATGCTGTTTAAAGCAGAGTGTTTGTTTGATGCATTTCTTGTCTAAGTTTCATCCAGAATCTAAACAAATTGATGAATCCTATAGATGCAGTAGGGTATGCATTATTTGTATGATGACCTATACATAGTGTATATAGTATTATTGTATTAGTATATCATAAAATTGATTATTTGTATATTGTGTGATTTGCTTAACTAACTAAAGCGAACATGCTTTTTATTTGCTAGATGATGTTTGACCGGTCGCTGAAGCAGCAGCCGCTGTGCATGTCTGATCATCTCTGAACAATGCTTCATTTCAGGTTCTTATTTGTTCTTTGCTCTTTATCTTTTCAGTTCAGCTGAATGATTGCTACGAGTCGAAAGTCTTCTTTTTCCTGGTGTTTGACTTGTAAGTCCTTTTTTAATAAATTATTTACAATTGTTTTTAGCTTTGAATCACCAGCCTATTAGATCTGGTTGCGTGGGACCAGGATCAAAATGGGCACTCAAAGTGAGAACTTTGTTTTTTTTTTCTTGGCATCGCTTTCAAGTGCAGTCCCGCTCTCGCTGCAATGCAGTGCAGCCCCTGCGTCCACAACTGGAGCATTATGAACATGTTGGCACAATATCTGCTCCGAGAAGCTGCCCGTCTGTGTTTGGATTGCCTGGGTACCCTGTTGTGTCAGGCACCGCTGAGCACTCCCTGTGTTGTGCAGGAATAGATCACAGCACTGGCTTGGAGGTTTTCCAAAAAGACTTTCAGCTTGGACAGGTCAGGTTTCCTTGTCTCTTGGGAAAGCCTGCTTGGGTTGTGTGAATTCTATTTTTACATAACACCCCCACACCCCTCCAAGTGACCCCATATGCATAATATCAGGCTTTATTGATTACTGGAAATTACCAAGGTTTCATAAATGTTATTTTGGCCCGAAATAGGGGCCACTTAAACATATAAACATACCAGTTCAGACTTAATTTAATAATAATAATTGGATTTGGTAATGAATGCTGCTATTAATATATCCCAAAATGTACGTTGTGCAGCAATCTTGCAGAGGTACTCATTATAGGCACCAGAAAATATAATTCCTTGTTCTCTGTGTCTTCCATGACTTTGCATTAGGTGTACTTCATCCAGCCTTGTTGACAGCCCAGTCTGTTTACATTCCCCAGATTTAGTACAGTGTAGCGCCACCTATGTTCCACATGTTGTGTTCCTCATTTTCAATTTCTCGTCAGAATGAAGAGAGGAGAACTCTTTGACTACCTCACTGAAAAAGTAACCTTAAGCGAGAAGGAAACCAGGTTAGTAAACAATCCACGACTTTATTTCTAAAGTAAAAATGTCTCTTGATACTGCAATAATGAGCAAGCATGTTTAATAGCTACTAAAGCTCTGTGTTAGCAGGCTGCCAGGCTTTAAACCTCATAAGGGGATGAATGCAAAAAAACCCAAAAAACTTCTCTTCTAGACATATGGAAGATGCAAAATGCATGATGACCTCATATGACAATGCCATTTTTCCCCCATATAAAGCAATGGAGTTTTTTTTAATTAAAAATCTATTTATTCTGTGTCCAAAACTACTTTTTAAAGCTATTTTTAATATGTCATGCATGAAAAGGGTTAAACAATCTATCATGAAGAATCAGAAAGCCAGTAAGAAACAAGGTGTTTATTAGAACTCTTTCTGAACCATCTGGCTTGGCTGGATGACTGCAGTATGAGCGCACTCTAGTGGTCAGGGAATAGAAGACATTATCTTACCAATATTAGCAAATAAAATTCATACAATGCAAATATCTTCATGCAAATACAAGTGCTGTGCAATGTAATTAAAAAGCAGCACTCTTTTTTTTTTTTTCCTTGTTAATTAGAAATATAATGCGTGCCCTGCTAGAAGTGGTCCAATTCCTGCATTCCCAGGACATCGTTCACCGGGATCTGAAGCCAGAAAATATCCTACTGGACGACGACATGAACATCAAACTGACCGACTTCGGCTTCGCTTGCCAGCTGGAGTCAGGACAGAAGCTCAAAGGTGGGGCCACGCCCTCGATCCGCAGTTAGTGGAAGAAGCTTCAAATTCAATTTTAATGGTTGTTTTAGACACCTTTGCTATTTTAAAGAGTTTGCCATCATGTTGTTACCATTTTCCCCTAAAACTGACCTTACCTGGTTTTGAGCTTGTTTGGAAAGTGCCGGGACTAACAGCCTTCCTCATTTTATAATCATGTGCCAATGTAACCTATCAACTTAATTGTCTTCCTCGAGGAAGACAGATCAGCGCCAGCCCTTACAATTCTCCAGACTAGCTCAAAGCCAGGTAAGGTCAGTTTTAGAGAAGAATGATCGCTCAATAAGGAAGCAACAGACCCCAGAACCACTTTGAAATGAAACACCAAAACTCAAAAAAACATTTGAAGCTCCATTTAAGATAAATCCATTTCATAAACTTCTGTACTTCTTCCTGTATAGAAACAAATTAAAAAAATAAAAAAAAACCTCTCCAACTGCATCAAAGTCTGAGGCGCTGTGACTGGGATAAAATATCATTGGGAATGTCTCCTCCTTTAGGAGAGAACAGCTGATGCCAGTGTAGCCAAATGCATGACCCGTCCCTAATGACTTCAATTAGAATGAACCCAGTTCTGCAGTTTCAATGCATGCAGATCTTCATGTTTAGCAAGCTTTGGTTACCCAGCTCAAATGACAAAGGTTAAGATGTAACCAGATACCTGGCAGACAGCAGCAAGTCAGCATGCTCACCTCCTGCACCAGATCACAGAGCGCTCCTCTGCTAAATGAGTCTCTGCTGATATGTGTTGGATGGGAAATAAACTAGAATCACAGTGATTTTCCAAATGCATGATTTACTCTGTAATTCCAGTCTGTTGTTGCTTGGGCAATGTAAGGTAGCAAACAGAGTTTGGTGAATGTTAGCTGATCAGGAGCAAGCCCAGTCCTGGACAATCTTCTTTCTGCCAGCCCTCACTGTAGACAGCAGGTGTCACCAGTAACCGTGCATTAGTGTTCTGGCCCCTTGATATTAAGTGTTTTTGTTTTACAGAGATATGTGGAACCCCAGGGTACTTGGCACCGGAAATCATTCAGTGCTCCATGGATGAGAACCACCCGGGATATGGAAAGGAAGTAGATCTGTGAGTAGACGTTATATGAGACTGTGTGGAGTTAAAGTGCCATAGGTCTGCACCGTGATTACACCCGTCATTCAAAACTACACTCATAACTACAAAACAACAGTGCTCCATTTAGAAATACTAAAAGACATTGGAAAAAAGTCATTGGATTGCTTTTGTTTTTGTATTTCTAAGTTTAAGTACAATGCACTGGCAATTAGAAAAACATTTTGGCATTTTTGCCTAAGACGTGTAGTCAGATCCAGTACTGGGAGAGACAGCACACACAGAGCGTCTGCATTTGTAAATGCATGCTTGTCCCTCTGTGCAGATGGAGTTCTGGGGTGATTATGTACACCCTGCTGGCTGGGTCCCCCCCGTTCTGGCACAGGAAACAGATGCTGATGCTGAGGATGATTCTGAGTGGCAGCTACGACTACAGCTCGCCAGAGTGGGATGACCGATCGGACACCGTCAAAGATCTGGTAAGTGGCAGGGTCGGGCTGGCATGCCGCTCACCTTTACCTGTTCTGCAAGTGTTTAAATGTAACACCAGTAAAACACCTCATACTGGGTGTCATCAAATCTGCTCTATCAGGCACAAAGGGAACCCTTGTATTCAAATGTTTGAAAAGCTTGGCTCAGGTTTTGACCGGATGCCCGCTTTTAAGCTGTCCTAAAATAAAGGTTACTTTCCATTTTGGAACAGATCTCTCGGATGCTGGAGGTGAACCCCAAGAAGCGATTCACAGCGACCGAAGCCTTGGCCCATCCCTTTTTCCAGCAGTACGTCGTGCAGGAAGTGAGGCACTTCAGTCCCTACAGGAAGTTCAAGGTAATGCAGTTGCAATCCAATTGGACAGGTTCACAGAGCATAGGACAGCACGCTGCAAACCATCAAACCTTCTTTTAACATTTTCACTCTTTCTTCCAGGTCATCTGCACCACTGTACTTGCTATGGTTCGTATTTACTCCTCCTATCGGCGTGTGAGGCCCGTCACCAAGGAGGTCATAATGAGAGACCCGTACGCGATCAAGCCCATACGCAAGCTGATTGACGGCTGTGCCTTCAAGATTTACGGACACTGGGTCAAGAAAGGCCAGGCTCAGAACAGGGCTGCCTTATTCGAGAACACCGCCAAGGCAATACTGCTGTCTTTGGCAGCAGAGCCAGAACAATTATATTAGTAAATTAAAGCCAACTAATAAACCATTTGTTAAATGGCTGTAGTTTTTAAAGCTATGGGCTCATTTCAAGAAAATATACAAATAAGTACAAATGAGTTTCTTATCTTTGGAAGACAATTTCTTAGTTCCAGATGCATGGTTCAGGAAACAAAGACAAATTCATAAATGAAATAGAAAACTGAAACTTAAACATACACACTTCTAGAATGTACTGACTATGAGCCAATAAAAATAACAATTGCATCCCGCTTAATATCTACACATTCTAAGTACAAACAAGTGCGCTGCATTTTTAAGTGTGCAAAGTTTCATACACAGATGTGAGCGCAGACAGATATTAAGGCATGTGGCTGGATCAGGAATGTTCAATGAATGTATTTATTGCACTGCCATGTACATTATTGTAAACAGCGACTGTTTTTATTAGTTTGGAAAGAAAAACTGTATGTGATCAGCCTTGTCTTACTAGAGTGTATATGTATCATAGCATGTGTGCTTCAAAGTACTGGCCTTGCTTGTATTTCTGCTAGAACCAGACTATCATGAATCAGCTAGGATTGTGCTGGGTCTATGGAATTTTGTTGAGCAATGGCACAGCTGAGCATTCAGCTAGTTTATGTTTTTGGTGTCTCAATGTAAGTTATTACACTGTAATTGTAGTACGTTGTCTTATTTATTCATTTATATCTTGAATGCGCAGTTTGCTTTTTTGAATGGCGCTTGTGTTTGGATAGGCCTGTTACTACAGTGTAGTAACCTTATTTAAAGTTAAATTCGAATTCCTAACTTGGCCAATACATTATTAGCATTATGACACTCTTGTGTGATCCGATTACTGATACAAATCCTAGAGTGACACACCCTGCATGCTCTCAGCGGTTATACCTTCTTGGTAAGCAATTACATTTCATTATTATCGGTTCTGTAACTCTGTTCAGTATATGACACTGTGGCTTTAAAAATCCAACTCAGCCTGTCTTATATGTAGAATTAAACAAAAAAAGTTTACAAACCTCTGTACCTTGTATTTGAATGTAAATAAACAGCAACTTACCATGCAAGTCTCAAACAAACCCAGCACCTAACCAAGTACTGCTGCTAAAATAGAACAAAATATATTTTAAAAATGAACTGTGGTGCCGTTACAGTTATTCTTTTATTCGTCTTACTTCTTGTACTGGGAAAAAGTGTTCAAAGAAACAATCGCTGTCTCCACTCTCCATAGGAGAAATGTAACAATCACCCCGCAGTTAACGTCTCAAAGTCTGCTTCTTCTCAAACTGCTTGTGGCTTCTTACAGCTCGGCTTCACGCTGAGTCTTCTGCTCTTTGAGTTCAACGCTGGCCACGCAGCGAAAGCTCAGGTTATCAGAAGCAGAGTCTGGAGTGTTTCCCATTCTACAAAAACACAAGAGAACAAACAAATCAGTTACCTAAAAAAAAAAAAAAAAAAAAAAAATCAGCTCTCTATATATTTTACAAACCAGAATGCTGAAAATGTATAATTGAATCAGTTGGACAACATTTGCTAGTTATTTTAAATTCTGTATGTTGTGCAAAGATCTTTCTTAAGTTTAAAAAAAAAAAAAAAAAAAGTCAATTTTCAGTGGCTAACCAAATTAAAAATTCTGACCTGGTAGTGACTCGAGCCCTGTGATTGGCTGACCCATCAACACTGTCAATCCAGGATGCCCCTCGAAGGACAAACATCTTGTGAGGGGTGTGGCGGCCGGGGGGCGAAGCCTCAGACAGGTACTCGGAGTCTGTCCACTCCCACGCGTTCCCTAGCATGTCACACAGCCCTGGAGGTGAGAGAGAGAGTATCCCCAGCCCTCACAAAACCATCCCTGCTGCCTGGGCATGCACACATACACTCAGGGAAGTGCTTTTACAATCACTACCTTTTAATGCACCGCATCAACCTAGCACCATGCAAAAGCATTAAACAACTTCATTTGTGAATGAACACTCTACACTAAGAACTTTCTACTGCCTACCTTACTGTACTGCCACTGGGTTCCCTTTATTTTTTTACTGTGGTGTCATTATTTAACAGCATTGGTTTTTTTCATGTATAGTCTTTTTAGCGGTAAAAGCCCACATGTTAACTCACTGTTTGTTAGCTATCTACTCCAGTGCGCAACGTTGCTCGAAATATCTATCAAATTCAGGTTTTGCAAAATAAACCTGGTAATGGTAGTAAATTGGAAAGAAGCAGTGCTAGATTTCTAACAGTGGCAAGTTTATTTTTCCTTTCGCAAAAAAGCTGCAAAATGCATAATGAGTAAAAGGCATTCATAATGGCCATGCATACCAGTTAACACTTTGCACAGAACAAAACGGCTTTGACACGCTTGCATAACCCTGGAGAACCCAGCAAAATCCCACCTACCGTAGTTATTCTGAGGAGGGAACGCCTTGACAGGAGAAACACCGTGATACCCATCTTCTGCAGAGTCCTCGTCTGGGAATGGACCCTGCCGGATTGAATGCACAATGCAACATAAATAACATGCACAGCATGCGTGTTTAACAGTCTAATAAAAATCAAACACGGGATCAATTTCAAGCAATACACACCTGCCACAGATTGCTCCGGTTTGCTTGAAACTTGTTCCCCCATGGGAATGTCCTGCCTGGCAAAGAGAACACAGATACCACTCACTCACACACAGGCGCCTTTACAAAAAATAAAACAACGCTATTCAACAAACTGTAAATGCAACTTACGGTGACCTACTTTTTTGACTTAATGACTGAAGTTTGTATCTTGGAAACTGCCTGATTTTGATTAAACTATGCATGGGCACTGGTAATGAGATGCTGTGAGTGTAGAGTTAATAGTAACCCACCTTTTCATGGAACCGACACATCTAGGGTGCTATTTACAGTCTTGAGAGGTACATATACTTTCTGTGTAGCAGAACAAAGATCAACTGTACCTTCCAGCCCACCTCTGGCGGCAAATTCCCACTCCTCCTCGCTAGGAAGCCTCTTCCCTTTCCACTTACAGAAGGCCTGGGCATCGTTCCAGCTCACCTGAACAACGGGGTAATCCAGTCTGTCTTTTATACCTGAACTGGGACCTGTAGGCTGCAAATTGTGAACGATAGCAACCTGTTATACATGTGCAGAAGCCAAAACGTTATAGACCGTTATTGAAATAGTGACTTTTCAGTTAATTACTTTACTTCATTAGATCCCCTTCAGTCACCCAGTGCATAACTGTACCACGTTAAGTTTCCTTTATATTTATTTATAATGCATGTATGTTTTGGCAGGGCAATTCCTCAAACTCTATAACGTTTTAAAAGTTCTAAAAATTCAAATAGAAAATCGTGGCTGAAGGGGGTATATACAGGCATAAATAGATTAACCTACATGGTTTATATAACCACAGCCTCCAAATATCTGAAACTACGGCAGGTTGTAAAACTCCTGCTCGTCACCGAAATATAACAGGGAGGTACACTACACATGTGCAATAGGAGTCTATTATTATATTAAGTCTATATTAAGCATAGTATAATGAAAGCCAGCATAGTAAAAGCATTGTGAAATTCTGAAAGCATGGTAAAGCACTGAGAACAGGATAAGCACGGGGAGGAATTACAGCGATAAACACATCTAAATATATACATACCTGTCTCCAAAACACCTTTTCAATAGGCAGCCACCAGGGAGCTGACTAAAACATATGAAAAATATTTATTTCAATGACGTACTATTACAGACAGCACAGCTTTGAAGAAGGATAAATATTCAGCTGTAAATGAAAACAACCTTGTACAAAACTACGACTGCATTTTAAACACGAAACCTTAACATACGAACCTCAATCCGTTGGGTCACTTTGCTTTTCAATTCGTCCGAAACAAAATCCTGGAAAACAAAACTCCATCCGAATTGTTCTGCTTCGGTCTTGTACTTCTGTGCCCTAACAAACTCCCTGGAAAGTTAAATTGCGGATCACTTTACTACTAATGGGAAATATTCCTGCATGTGAATGGGGGGGGGATGTTTATGAATCTAGACTGCTGTTAAAAACAAAAACATTCTTGTTAGATCAATTATGAACACAGCCCATTTTGTTTCATACAAAATGTGTGAGTTTATACCTGGCTTGCTTGTGAACAAAATTTTAAAAAGCTGTAACAGCACACTACCATGACTGCATCACTAAAGCATAGACAACTTATATATGATGCTACAATGCGACACCTTCCACTGTATATGTAACTCTTTAAATATCAAATTGTTTGTGTTTCTGGACCAAGTACAAATACAATGTGAACAGTGCCACGTTGCAGGTCCAATCACATGTGCTGAGGACTAGGACTTTAGCCTTAACCTGAATTCTGAATTAGTACAGTGGGATACTTTGTGCATAGACTGTCGCGGTCTTGCAGGACCGCCCCCTGGCTGGGCGATTCTCCGTCCCTGGATCGGCTTATTAGGTGCCCATTTGTGAAACTCTGCAGAGAGGTCCATGTACCGTTGAGACCATTGGTACCTAGCATAAACAGTGAGTTCTCCCTCACAAAACATGTTTTGTAGCTAGAAACTGTTTTGCCAAAGTACGTGCACCTTGGAATACGAGTGCACGTCAGTACGTCAGTAATTTTGTTAATAATAAGAAAATTAATTTCTTGACTAATTAACAAACTTTTGCTATATAACTTACGGTACCATATATATGAGTAAATATAAATTAAATTAGATCACAAACATTTGTAACGTACGGGATATGCCTATATATATATATATATATATATATATATATATATATATATATATATATATATATATATATATATATATATATATATATGGCAGAAAACATGTAATTAAATATAAAACGACAAACCTTTTGAACCTGAAGTCTTGCAGACTTGTATGACAATAAAGGAGAACACGATCGCTTTCATCGTAGAAGAAAAGCATACGCGTTTCTGAAAGTTTATATTTGTATTTTCTATCTCAGGCAAAATAACGCTTCCTTCGAAATGATCATGCTAAAAAATGAAAACTGGATAACGTGTCGATTTTTTTAAACCCACTTTTTAAATTTTGTTTGAAAGGAAGCTGTATTTTGGTTCATGACAACAAGTTCCGGGTGCACCGCAGTGTTAGCGTCATGACTTGTATCACGTGATGGGGTTTGCAGCCTGGCGAAAAACTCACACACGTGTGTGTGTGTGTATATAAAAACACACACACACACACACACAAATCAAAATAAAATCAAATAAAGAAAAAATGTAATAGCGCTACAGTCACTGGTAATGTTAGCTACCCAAATATCAAACTGCTCATAAGTTGTTGTTTTTTTTAATAAACATTTTTTAAATACATGTACTTGAGCTGGGTTATTATTAAATATAATTGCATTTAAAGTTACCATTTGATCACACCAGGATTTACTTCAGTGACAAAATAAGAGGAACAAAGGATCTTAAATCTCAACTAGAAAGTAATCACATGCAAGCATACTGCAAAACGATGAGGCAGATCACATTATAAACACCAATTCACACCAGTGCAGCCCTGCGTATCTCAATTTATCAATACTCAATTACATTGGATTTAATTAATTAGCCCATTTGGGTTATTGGCATCAACATCCCCGCTGCATTGTCTACTTTCCTGAAAAAAGTATAATCCACTCCAGTAAACATATCATTGAGAAACTTTTGCAGAACAATGCAAATCTGGGAACTATTGTATCGTTGCTTTGTCACCTTTGATGCTCACATCCATAAACTGTTCACTGTGTCAAGAAAGCAGTTTTTACAAGGTAATGGCAAATAGAATGTCCATGTTCAGAATCTTTACAGCCAGTTCATTGAGTAGCACAGCGTGTTCCCCTAAACAGCACGTTAAGTATTATAGGCACAGATTATAAAAGGGTACATTTAATGCATGGATTGGCTTTCTAGAGCAGATATCTTTCTATACAAAACACACACTTGCATTTATAATTTAACATTTTTAAATTAATGTATAATAAACATGTTTACACTGTTTGATGTAAGCTTACAGAATAAAGTGATATAATTTCCTTTGTCAAATAGAAAAAAATACAAACACAACAAATTCTAGAAATCCATTTTCAGAGCCAAACAAAAACTTTTAATGGGTACAAACAGTGGGAAGCTGTCCTGTACAGTTCAGTGCCATTAACAAATTCAAATAAATAACTTGTTTAATTCTGGAGCAAATAATCAATGTATTAATTGGGGCAAATGGCTTCTTAAAACATTTAATGATGTATGCCTTGCATGTCACTAAATCTCTGCAAAAATTAGCTTTGCGTTGAAGATGGCAAATAGTGCTTGCTAGAAGTGGCATTTCTGACCACCGAAGACTGTCCTTTGCTTTTCTTAGATTTTAGCCTTTAAGGGAAGACATTCCAGCTCTCATGATCTCATCCACCAGAAGAATGTTGCTAGCAATAACCGTGCTGTAGAAAGAATATTAAAAACAGAATTAGCTGTGAGGTTTGTAAGTTACAAAACATGACACATTCTACTGTGCAGATAGCTACTCAAACATTTCAAAATGTCAGCATTGAAATTATCAGTACAATGACTAAGGATAAAATGTACTGCAGCCCTGCTACAAAAACATACCTTGCATGTCAAGTCTGCCAAAACAAAGTTTTAAATCAAGAATCAAAAATTGCACTGCACAGAGAAAATCATTTACCATGAATGTAGAAGCTGTTTCTTAACATTGTAGTTGTCCCAAACACCGACTTCTGCTGCAACCATTGGCTCACCTATGAACAGTCAAATTGCATGTCACAAATACAACACAAATGGGACCATTAATATATACATATTTAAGCTAGAAGTCTTAACACATGCATTCCTAATGGATTTCCAAATGTAGGAATATGCAAACATTACAGAAATGGATTTGTTCAGATTTAAAATGGGCAAGTACTTACAAAAAAAATAAAAGGATTAAACAATAAAAGTACTACAACTCACCAGTGCTCAAATTCACACCAACAAGTTGTCCAGACTCTTTATATTCTGTCTGAAGTTTCACCAACGTTTCTTGAGGATCATAACCAGAGTTCTGGGCAAGGACCTGGGGGGTAGAATTAAAAGGCAATAAACCCTATACTATCACAGACAGTATAACCATTGAAAAATATTACACAGCAAGAGCCAGGACACCTACCTTTGGAATAATAAGCAGAGCATCTGCAAATGCCTGTACTCCAAGTTGGGCCCTTCCTTTGACATTAGGTTTGTGCTTAATTAATGCATCAGCTACTGCAACTTCAAAAGCACCTCCCCCAGACACTACACTGCCTAAAAAAGAAAAGAACAAATTGTTAAGAGTCACAACTAGCCCAATAGAAACTCATTTCATGCAAACATAAAAACAGTACACACCATCTTCAATTGCATTTTTGACTGCCCGAAGACCATCTCTCACAGCATCTTTGATCTGCGTCAAAGTGTGCTTGTTTGGACCCTTGACCAAAAGGGTCACAGAGCGTGGGTTGCTGCACTGTTCAATGAATGTAAACTTCTCCTCTCCCTGTGGAAAGCAAACAGATCTAAAATTAACAGTTCACACGTAACTAGCATTACAGCTAGAGTTAATTTATAGCCGTTAAGAGAACTGTATTCACTCTGTTTATGCAGATATCAACAGTATTATGACACTACATGTTCAGAAGCAAGAGTGAAGTTCACTGTTGCATGGTGTCTGACTGCTCTGGCTACGTCAAAAGCCAATGCAGAATTCTTCCATGCACATTTAAAATATTTACATACAGCAAAATACAAGATCTAGTTACTAAACTTATGTAAAAACAAAAAAAAAAAACCCACAAATACTCACAAGTGTGTGTTCAAACACAAGACCAGCATGTCCCAGGCACTCTGGTGTGAGGTCATCCACAGAATTCATAGCAATACCCCCACAAGCAAGTGTAAGTCTGAAATGAGAAGAGAAAGAAAAGGAGTTTACAAGGCTAAAATGAAAGGCTATAATGTTTTAAATAGGTCGCCTCCAAGGTTTAGAAGGAAATATCTTGAGATGTACCTTTCCATATTTCTTCTCTTTGCTCTGCGAAGAGCCACAATTCCTTCTTTTGCAAGGGAATCCAGTGAGAAGGGATCAATGCCCTGAAAAATTAAATGAGAAAAAAAAAAACATAAGTTCAGCCCACATGCTAGAAGCATCTGTTCTCAAAATAAAATCCATGCAAAATGGGCAGTGTGCCCTGCATCTAACACACAAACTCTAAACTCAGGTATACGGAAGGCTTAGATTCTGTAAAATATACATTTCACAAAAACAGAATGTCACCTTCTGATTAATCACGACAAATCCTTTTGAGTCTCCACAGACCGCCTTCTTCAATTCAATAATTTTTTTGACTCGCTCTTCAATGAACTTTCTTTCTGCTTTAACCAACTTCTCCCTCTCATCAGCACTCTTGTAGAAAAAACCTGAGGTTACTTCCCTGGAGAGATAAAATAAAACACACACAACAGGAAATGCTGGGTCATCTTTGATAGACCAAGATATGCAATAACACTTTTGTAGTCTATGGCACATCATACTGCATTATTCCACAACACAATGTCAGATTGCAACTGCCCTATTACTTTTTTTTTTTTTTTTTTTTTTAATCTGCTGTAAGAAGTTAATCATTTCGGAGCAGTTTTAGTAATACAATCTGACTCTAGATGCCTGCGATTGTCAACATTGCAACAAACTGTTGCAGATACTCTGATAAGTAGACACAGAAAAATAAGGGATTAACTACTCTTTGTGAATCAACACATTGTTTTTAAAAAAATAACAATAATTTGAGGAGTTGCGTCTTGCAGGGTACACAAACAAAAGCACTAGCACTGCATGTACTGGGCCGTTGAATACATTTAGAAGGAAAGAAAGTTCTTTCAATGCAGAGGTACAGACCAGATTTTACTTTGGCACAGTTTAAAGGACCAGAAGTGCTACATAGCACGCTGGGGTGTTCACTGTGCAAATAAATCAAACTAAGATTACATTCTTATTTCACAAGTTATGCCAATTCAAAATCGGGAGAAATGTATTGTCAAATGTTTTGACAGCGATACTTTGTGCTTTTGTTATATTCATATCCTGTACAGTGCTCTGAAAGTACTTGTTGTCTTCACTCTATAAAATGATTTTTTTTTTTTTTTTAAATAGAGAAAAATATATACAAATAAATGCAAGGTTTTAAAATATCCGTAACCCCAAACTACAGACAGCACTTCAGAAATATCTGTGGTGTTTAACTGAACATAACCAGAAGCACAGATATTCCATAACAGCTGCACTGGAAAATTCTGATCCACTTACGTCTTTTCATATTCCAAGGAAACATTGCAAGTAAGAATATAAGCATCCTCGACTCTCTTTTTCATGTCAGGATGTCGCGCACCATGGTCCAAAACCAACCCTCTGATCAGGCTACAAAAAAAATAATAATTAAAACCAGTCAAGAGTCAGTAAATTCTTTCATTCAACGCAGGACCATATCACTTAAAAATCATAATCAAATTGTGCAGGTGGTGATCTAAGATCTTGTATTCCGTCTTTCTTTGTAGACAGCAAACAAATTGCTGATCACACTGTTAAAGAGTGAAATATACTTTAGCATGGTGTCTGACTGCATATACTACTGGTAAAAGTAATACAGAATTCTTCCATGCATAAAAAGATGTTTTTTATATACAAATGCTACTTGGAACAGCTTTCTAGGAACACTTACACTGTGTCACTATCTGTTTTGTGTTTCATCTCCATAATCTCAACCATAAAGAGATCAATGGGCTCATTCGGTTGTCGGATAGAAAGAACAGCATCTACGACAGCCTGCAAAAAAGAATTGACACATGGACAAAACACTGAGATTTGTTTTTGTACTATGAAATTAATTCCATTAAAATGGTTACAATACACACACCTATTATAAAATTACCCAATTTAAATTCCTCACTTGAGCTGTACTTGGCCATAATACATGAATGAAAAAAAAAAACCTGTTCTGCCACAGTTGAGGTACAGCCCACATTTTTACTGTAGAACTGCAAATCACAAACATGTATTTAAAAATGAGAAAAACCAACAGGCTCACCTCTGTCAAGAGATCTGCAAGCTCAACATGAACTTTGGTGCGAAGAGAAGTCCTGGCAACATTGATCAGGGTCTCTCTGTCCATCTCTTTAGTCACCTTCACTTGTTCCAGGACCTGAAGTGCTTTCTCTTTTGCAGCTTCAAACCCCTCAGCGATTATTCGTGGATGAAGTCCCTGAAGAAATACAACACCATTAGCATACTAGTCTATGCAGCTCAAAATTACATTTGAAAAAATCTTACTGTAAAACAACGTCTCTGCTGCTTACCTCAGATACATAGAGATCGGCTTGTTTCAGCAACTCTCCAATAATGAGCACATTGGAAGTGGTGCCATCCCCTGTGATGTCATCCTGCGCTGTGGCAACCTTGGCTATCAACGAGGCTGTGGGGTGTTGAATTTGCTGTGTAAAAAGATAAGCATTAAAATCATAAGGAAATTAGGATGCATTGACAGTTTCATAAAATAATCCAGCATCAAAGGATCATAAAATGATTGGACTACCAGCATATCTACACAAATTAGACTTCATGCCTCTACAGAACAAGTAGAAAATAGGCACACAGTTGATCCAAATTGTTAGTATTTGTTACATTTAACAATGAAACTAAAATTGCATGCATAACTAAATTTGTATTACCTTATATTTAACTGTACAGGGCCGCTGAATACATGTGCAAGAAAAGGAAGTTCTTCCAATGCAGAGGTACAGACCAGATTTTACTTTGGCACAGTTTAATGACCACGAGTGCTACATGGCACGCTGGGGTGTTTACTGTGCATTTATAAATAAATTATATATATGAACTGAACTCCGTATAGCATCCTAAGACACAAAATAAGCAACGCAACGGTATGTCCTAATCGTGATCACAGCTTTTAGTACGAGAAAGCAACAACACAAACCTATTTGGCAATGCTGTAGTTCATCACTTACCATTTCGTGCAGCAGCACATTACCATCTTTGGTGAGCTTTATGTCTCCAGCACCAGAGACAAGCCTGTAGACACATCATACAAGCATCTATTAAACATTAAGCAGTAAGCTACCGACTGCATTAGCACTCGGATATCAGCTGATCAACGCCTGCCTGCGCAATAATACTGGTATTTACTGCATATCTAAATATTCTAGTTAAAAAATGTAAAGGGGGAAATCTGTTAAACCCACGTGTTCTGCCATTTCCCCACCCCCACTCGGCCGCGCCTCGACTCCCGCTACACATTCTGCATTCTCTTCACTTGCGCTGTTTCTGGAACACGGCTCCAATGAAAAAGATCAAAACAGTTCACTGGCTAGTGTATATATATGAGTCTTCTTGTGCTCATTTATAATACAGTTCATGTGATGAATCTTGCTGTTCGATTGTAAATCGTCACAAAAAAAAAAAATCTCCGTTACGTCAAATTCGTAAACAACACGTGAGTTACGTTTCCTGCGCGGTTTAGGCCTCTAATCTACAGTTTGTGTTTTTTATTTAGAAACAGAACACAAAGACTTGAGAAAAACAAGCATGCATATCAGCAGTTACAACATTGTCACGTCGTGCTTTTTTTTTTTTTTTTTTTTTTTAAGTGCTTTCATTCATATTTTAGGTTCAAGAAATCCGTTATTTTAACAAAGCACGTCTTACAAAGCGCCCTCGCCACTCACATTTTCATGGTTCCTTTGGGTCCGAGGTTGCTTTTCAGCACGTCCTGGAGCCCCCGGGCTGCGCTGATATTAACAGCGAGGGCTGCCTGGGCCCGGGCCACCTCTGCTTTCGGGTTGAGGGCTTTTATAGCGGACATGTCGACAGGAGCTCAGCCGGCCTGGAAAGCAGTCGCAGCGAAGAGAGAGAAAGAATCAGCGGCCCGCGTCACCGGCTTCTAGAACACTCGAACCTGTTACCCAGCAACCCACCCCTCTCTCTCAACCGATTGGTGGCCTCCTCCCCTGGAACCTTCTAGTCCTGCCTGTGATTGGTTACGCAGAAGTCACTTAGCGCGTTGCCCAGGCGTCAGTCGCTATGGAGGCGGCGCTTGGCTCCTGACAACAAAAAACGATTTGAGCAAAACCAGTCGTGGTAAGATCGCGGAAACTGAAGTTCAAATCTTAAAACAGTAGTTAAGTAAAAAAAAAAAAGAAAAAAAGTCCACTTACATTATGATTATTACTGCACCACTAACGACCCACAGATATGTTCGTGGCACGGGTGCAACCAGTGTATTTAGCAATTACAGGTAATCCAGTGAATTTACATACCGTTTGGTGTTCAACTCTGTAAACAGATTGGCAGCTATGGTTTTTTGATCATTTTTTTTCTATTGCAATATATTATGATGTGCAGAATCCTAATGCAAAACAAGTCATGAATGTGTCGATTTATACACGGGGACAGATGACATGCACAATCACGAAACTTTAAAAACGCATAGCCTTAATATATCCATGGAGAACTACACAGCAGGGAAACGAGAGCGCAGCACGTTTGAGTAACACAAGGATTGACAAGGGGGGGCGGTCCTAAAAAACAGTTTCACTTCACGATTTGCTCAGCTGACTTTGCCGTCAAATGTCATGCAGCAAAGGTGTGTTCTGACATTACAGTATTTAACATGTCCTTCCCCTTTATCGTTACTCTGCAGCCCGGCACACGGAGAGATCCGTTTTGCGTTTGAATGAACAGACAGTATAACTTGCAAGAAACGGCCTTATACTTATGACAGTATATAATATTTTTTAGAAATCCGTTCAGAGGAAACGTAAAGAAGTTTGCGGACCAAACAACGAATACATTTTGCAATCAAGCCAGGTAAGTCAGCTGCAAGAAACTTCATTTACCAGCTGCCAGACACCGGTGTTTGTGAATATGTTGTCATGCACAGTGTTTTTTAAATAAAAGTTCCAAACAAATGGTAAATGATTTAGTGAGAGTATTCTACATTGTAAATACAGTATATGTTGTTGCTTGGTGTTGGTAGGTGTGGCTTTGGTGATTGTCACAAAAAAACGCTTCTGTAGAAGCAGCTCTGAAGGATGATGCAATATTCTTGTATGTATAACCAGCCTCACGGTTCATCACATGTCTTGTGCCTGAGATCTGGGAGTCCCAGGGAGACTTGCCGATTTGCCGATGAGAGAACACCTAGTTTGGTACCGCGGTAAAGTTGGTTTGAAGTTTTGATATTAATTTGATATTCACAACCATATATCGCCTAGACTTTTCAAACAAACTTCATCGTGAAGCTGACCAGTTGTGAAAATGGTCATAACCTTTCCTTTGACTGTGAATCTTATAAATACTTGGTCTGAGAAGAACAGGACCCGTGATTTAACTAGTATGCTGACAAAGCAGTCCTGCAGTTATTTAGGTCAAATTTGTCTTACCCGCATTTGTGTATGTTATGGGTGCGAGGGAGACCGGTGTTTTGTAACATTTCTGTGTCGCAGTTTTCTTTTTTTTTTTGGAAACAATGTCTGTTCATCGTACGAGTGGGATTCTTTAACGCATGACCAGATGATGTGTGCGGTAGTTGATGTTTTTTTGCAATGCTACCACGTTGCATCTACTTGATTGCTGTGCTATTGTGCCCGTCAGTTTACGTCAGCCCTTTTTTGTTATCCAGATGCTCATGCATAAACCTTCTGCAAACAAGCTTCTGAAAGAAAACTTCCCAGCAGCTTAAAAATAAGTCTGTCAACAGTTCAGAAGCAGTACAGAGCTGTTGTTGTGACCCCTTTTTGTACTTTGTTTGCAGAATTATCCGTAACGCTATGACTACACTCCTAGAGACAAAAGCAATATTCCGTGGCGCTGATGCGGTGTGTTTCGATGTGGATAGTACTGTCATCAAAGAGGAAGGCATTGATGAACTGGCTAAGTTCTGTGGAGTTGGGGACGCAGTGACAGAGATGTAAGCACACCAACTTCTTTTCCTGTACAACCTGGACATTCTGTAAATTCTGTAACTTTTTGTTTTTACAGAATCCAACTGTCTGGAGATGACATCAAGTTATGAATTAACAGAAAACAAAGTCCCTTGTATCATAGTTTATTACCTACCTCTGACAAACTGTTAAAATCTGCAAGACATTACACTCTCTTAAGGATGAAACAGTTTATTGTTCGATTGGTGACTAAAACTTCTAGACCCCTCTGCTTTGAATGCTTTTTATTTCCTCATTCTTCAGCAGGCTGTACCAGCATCGTAGTATAATTGCAAGGTTCAGAAGAGGCTGCTTTGAATGAAGGTTATTGTTAATGGGAGTGAGTTGTCTGTAATTCTTTGCATTTCAGGACTCGCAAAGCTATGGGGGGCACTATGACCTTTAAAACAGCTTTAACGAAGCGCCTTGCAATTATAAGACCGTCTCGAGAACAAGTGAACAAGTTAATCACTGACCACCCTCCTCAGTTAACAGAAGGCATACAGTAAGTAACCACGTCTTTTTCCAAGCGTAAAAGTAGGAGCACTTAATACATGTGAAACCAAGGTAGTCTGGGAAACTGTACCAGAGTGTACTGTTGCAGTAAGATCTTATATACCTGATATTTTCATGCTCTGTTATAGCCCAGGGAATTTCTTTAAAGGAAGGTGAGGTTTTATATGCCTTATGTTAATATATAAAACACTCCCCAATAAAGCAGATCTGAGCTCCCTGTGTTATTCTCGTACAGGGAGCTTGTGGAGCGTCTCCAGCAGCACAATGTGCAGGTATTCCTGATCTCCGGGGGGTTTCGCAGTATTGTGGAGCACGTTGCCACACAGCTCAATATCCCCCTGAGCCATGTCTTTGCAAACCGACTGAAGTTTTACTTCAACGGTAAGTTCGTTAGTGCAGTTTAGCAGGCAAGGGAATTGAATTAGGTGCATGCTACTAAATCTTCACCCACTCTAGAGTTCCTTTTGATCACAGGTGTAGTATATTTAACCCTGCAGATGCTTTAAAATGATCAAGCGATTTATTAATATGCATAGCATAACCTCTCCTAACTTAGTAAATTCAATGAGTAAGTTCCAGTCCTTCTCAATGAATCAAATGTTTTTATATACAAAAGATAATTACTCTGTGTTGCTGATTGGGATCCCCAGCACCAGAGATGGAAATTCGACTTCCATTGCATAGCAGTTGAATGCAGTCCTGGTTTTGGAAGGAGTTTAATAAGACGCACCTGTGTTTGTTACCTATACACTGGGACTAATCAAGCATGCATTAAAACCTGAAATGGATGAAAATGCTATGCAATAGGAGTCTTATTTCCATCCCTGAGCACCTTGAGAAATGACTCTTCCCTTCCGTCTCCCAGGGGAGTATGCTGGGTTTGACGAGACGCAGCTTACAGCAGAATCTGGTGGGAAAGGGAAGGTGATCAGCCTGCTAAAGGAGAAGTATGGCTTAAAAAAGGTGGTGATGATTGGAGACGGTGCTACAGACATGGAAGCCTGCCCTCCTGCTGTATGTATACTAAGAGAGAATTCCATTTTGCAAATGTTTTGCAAGTTCTCGTTAATGTTGTATTTCAATCTTGTTGCAGAATGCTTTCATTGGATTTGGTGGGAATGTTACGAGGTCGCAAGTAAAAGAAAACTGCACGTGGTACGTCTCCAGCTTTCACGAGCTTCTTCAAGAACTGGAAAAGATTTAAGGACTGAAGAAAAGAGAAGCCTTTTTAAAATATTGTAGATCACCCAGAACTAAAAAAATAAAAATAAAATAACGAATTGTTTTAAATAGCTTTTAGAACAGGCATCATGTAACGGTGTACGCATTTAGAGGTTGAGAATGACTGTACAGTTGTAGTGTCCATTTCTGGGACCGTCCTTTATGGCAATGGCATTGAAGAAAAAGGCTGCTTATGGGACAAAACGACTTGGTCACTTGCATACACTGCTGTATTGTCGTTAAGTATGTTAGTATCTGTTTTTGAGTGCTTGTGAATTGTGAAGGTCGAAAAGCACTGGCTACAGCAACTGCCCCATACAACTCTGTCACCATGAAGGGCAGGGGTTGCACAACTCCTACCCCTGGGACAATTTTCTCCATCACATGTGGTTTTTGTATCATCAACCACAACTAAACACCTCCCTAGAATAGCTTCCGCATGAGCTGGAATGACCCAAAAGCCAACTCCTTTGTTCTCAGTATCATAGAGAAAAAACAGAAATATAAGCTTGTGTTTTTAAATACATCCTGGGGATGCTGATTTAGAACCCCTGATCAAATATTACAGTGTGATCTTGGGTACCGCTCGCTTACTGTATAAAGTGACAATAACATGCTTAGTATGAAAAAAGTAAACACTAAAGTATTTTGGTACAGAAACTTACAGCACTACTGCAATTAAAGTTACTATTCATTGTTTTTACTAAATTGTGTCACTCTTTTTTTGTTTGCAACAGTAGTCCCTGTAGAATTTGCTAAGTTCAGGTTCTGATTTAAATTTTTTACCTTAGAATTAGCAATGTTGCAAATGACGATTCTGGTTTATTTAATCTTGAATTTCACTTTAGAAGTATGAACAAGCAAAAATGTGCCCGTTCCAGTTTTACACACCCTTAAGACAGTTGTAGCTTGCTCCCGTGGACATTTCTTTCAACTGCTCAGCTTCAGACATCTTCAGGCCTAACCCTAAATCAATTTAAACTTGTTGCAACGAAGAACAAGAACGCAGAAAAAAAAAAAAAAAAAACTGAAGCCATGCCATGAATTAGATTTTTTGCCTTCAGTCACACATTCTGTTGCGGTGTAATAAAATGAAATTGCAGTATGAACAAGGAACTTTACAAAAAATGTGTCTGAGAAGACTAGACTGCCAAAAACAAAACACCTTTAGTATTCAGAGCACACTTTTCAGCACTACTTTTATCAACAAAGGACAACAGAGTGTTGCATTGAAAAGCAAGAGAAAGCTTTGGCCCAAAACCAACTTCGTCCAACACTGACGCATTTCCAAAGCTCTCATCACATATTTCCAGCTTTACAATAGAGCAAAGCGATTTTGTAATCATCAGAATACACAGTCAGGACTCTAATCAGAGAAAAGCAGAGACAGCTGGTAGTACAGCTACTGTATCTGCCATTGCAATCAGTACCCTACATCTAATGAATGTCAAAGAGAGCACAATGTGGCTGGAAGATGTTTTATCGTGTGAAGTTGAGCAGCTGAAAGACATGTTGTTGCCTTTACTATCTCCCATGCGTTACTGAAACAGAGAGTACACAATGAACACTTTGTTTTTCACTTATAGCAAAAACATGCCGCATCACATTCAGGGTGTTTCTCGCTGTGAAGCACTGCACACAACGCAGGACACTGCACAAAAGGCCTACCCAACCACAAGTAAACTTTATTATGTTCTGTAAATTATACAGTATTGTGCCTTGATCATACACACATTACAGAGAAACATAAATGTAAGTTTCAATTAAAAACTTGATTTCAATGCAGCGAGTCATGTTAACCTATACACTCTTAAAAACTGTACACCTTCATTACGAAAAACAATAATCTGATAAAATCATACAATGTCGTAAGCCTGTCTTCTACAGCTGAACATGCATTAAATCTTTAGAGAATGCAGTAAAATGTCACACGTTTTCCAATAAATAACGCTACCAATAGCTCAGTGCTAAATCTCAGCTAAGGGGCGAATGACTAACATGACTGTATTTATTTTCAACTGAAGTAGTTTGTGGCAGAGATACCTGAAACATTATACATGTTAACCATCTGACCAAACAACGATGAGTTATTTGTCATGGTTGATGCTCCCGACCCATTTAAAAGTATTACTAACCGTAGGAAGATACAGTATGTTTGCCAGCCTTTCCCAAGGGAGCTTATC